>NC_143029.1:89430000-89577500 GCF_057628025.1 Oncorhynchus mykiss | reverse complement strand
GGTTCCAATATCCATACTATCATACTACCACTTGAAGCAGGTAGGCCATGAGGTGTACGTACATTCTAAGTGGTATGTTAGTGTGGATATTGGTGCGTAGCTGTGACATGGTAGAGTTGCAGTATGAGTGAATGTGGTGGCGAGGAGAAGGCTCAGCTCCAACTGTGTATCAACTGGAGAACATTGGGGTTGTGATTGGTCTAATTTTTGTGACTACGCTGTGAGAAGAAGTAGTGCCGAAGGTTCTCACTAATATAAATACATTATTAAAAGAGTACGTTAAAATGTACGTTTTAAAATGTAATTCAATTTTTTGATACACCTCTGAATCCAACCGCTCTCTCATATTGTGGCAGAATGAGGCAGGAGATGTGATGCAGTATGTCCATGACATGAAGGATGTGGGCTACAGCAAAAAAACACAATGGCTGAGGAAGGCAGGCACCATCTGAAGCAACATTACTCAATACAACCAAACAAGAACAACTGAAAAAAAAAACCCAAAAGGAAGTGAGGACATGGGAGACGGAACATGAAAATGCAGTGATGACATCATGCTAGGCTAACGGCATCATGCTAGGCTAACGGCATCATGCTAGGCTAACGGCGTCAAAGGTGGAAACAAGAGGTACGATACCATACAGACGGTAGTGAAATGCTAGCATGTCCACTGGCCATGCAATAATAATTAAAACAATAATAATCATATTGAATGTAGCAGCTCTCTCACTGGTATCTGTGTGTTCCTGCGACATCACCTCCTTCCCCAAACCAAGCCCAAGAACAGGACCAGGGAAGGCTGGCGACTTACCATTTATGGGCACTTTTATAGGAGATACATAAAGAGGGTTAGGTACGAGAACAGAGAGAGGGAAGAGAAAGAGAGGAAGAAGAGAGAAGAGAGGAGAAGAGGGGGTGTAAGCAACAAATCAGCATAAGCACCATTACAGTCACCGGTAGTGTGTTGGGCTACTGTTAGTTAGGTCACAGTCACCGGTAGTGTGTTGGGCTACTGTTAGTTAGGTCACAGTCACCGGTAGTGTGTTGGGCTACTGTTAGTTAGGTCACAGTCACCGGTAGTGTGTTGGGCTACTGTTAGTTAGGTCACAGTCACCGGTAGTGTGTTGAGCTACTGTTAGTTAGGTCACAGTCACCGGTAGTGTGTTGGGCTACTGTTAGTTAGGTCACAGTCACCGGTAGTGCGTTGAACTACTGTTAGTTAGGTCACAGTCACCGGTAGTGTGTTGAGCTACTGTTAGTTAGGTCACAGTCACCGGTAGTGTGTTGAGCTACTGTTAGTTAGGTCACAGTCACCGGTAGTGTGTTGGGCTACTGTTAGTTAGGTCACAGTCACCAGTAGTGCGTTGAACTACTGTTAGTTAGGTCACAGTCACCGGTAGTGTGTTGAGCTACTGTTAGTTAGGTCACAGTCACCGGTAGTGTGTTGCGCTACTGTTAGTTAGGTCACAGTCACCGGTAGTGTGTTGGGCTACTGTTAGTTAGGTCACAGTCACCGATAGTGTGTTGAGCTACTGTTAGTTAGGTCACAGTCACCGGTAGTGTGTTGAGCTACTGTTAGTTAGGTCACAGTCACCGGTAGTGTGTTGAGCTACTGTTAGTTAGGTCACAGTCACCGGTAGTGTGTTGCGCTACTGTTAGTTAGGTCACAGTCACCGGTAGTGCGTTGAACTACTGTTAGTTAGGTCACAGTCACCGGTAGTGTGTTGAGCTACTGTTAGTTAGGTCACAGTCACCGATAGTGTGTTGAGCTACTGTTAGTTAGGTCACAGTCACCGGTAGTGTGTTGAGCTACTGTTAGTTAGGTCACAGTCACCGGTAGTGTGTTGAGCTACTGTTAGTTAGGTCACAGTCACCGGTAGTGTGTTGGGCTACTGTTAGTTAGGTCACAGTCACCGATAGTGTGTTGCGCTACTGTTAGTTAGGTCACAGTCACCGGTAGTGTGTTGAGCTACTGTTAGTTAGGTCACAGTCACCGGTAGTGTGTTGAGCTACTGTTAGTTAGGTCACAGTCACCGGTAGTGTGTTGCGCTACTGTTAGTTAGGTCACAGTCACCGGTAGTGCGTTGAACTACTGTTAGTTAGGTCACAGTCACCGGTAGTGTGTTGAGCTACTGTTAGTTAGGTCACAGTCACCGGTAGTGTGTTGGGCTACTGTTAGTTAGGTCACAGTCACCGGTAGTGTGTTGAGCTACTGTTAGTTAGGTCACAGTCACCGGTAGTGTGTTGAACTACTGTTAGTTAGGTCACAGTCACCAGTAGTGTGTAGAGCTATTGTTAGTTATGTCACAGTCACCGGTAGTGTGTAGAGCTATTGTTAGTTATGTCACAGTCACCGGTAGTGTGTTGGGCTACTGTTAGTTAGGTCACAGTCACCGGTAGTGTGTAGAGCTACTGTTAGTTAGGTCACAGTCACCGGTAGTGTGTTGAGCTACTGTTACAGTCACCGGTAGTGTGTAGGGCTACTGTTAGTTAGGTCACAGTCACCGGTAGTGTGTTGAGCTACTGTTAGTTAGGTCACAGTCACCGGTAGTGTGTTGAGCTACTGTTAGTTAGGTCACAGTCACCGGTAGTGTGTTGGGCTACTGTTAGTTAGGTCACAGTCACCAGTAGTGTGTAGAGCTATTGTTAGTTATGTCACAGTCACCGGTAGTGTGTTGGGCTACTGTTAGTTAGGTCACAGTCACCGGTAGTGTGTTGAACTACTGTTAGTTAGGTCACAGTCACCAGTAGTGTGTAGAGCTATTGTTAGTTATGTCACAGTCACCGGTAGTGTGTAGAGCTATTGTTAGTTATGTCACAGTCACCGGTAGTGTGTTGGGCTACTGTTAGTTAGGTCACAGTCACCGGTAGTGTGTAGAGCTACTGTTAGTTAGGTCACAGTCACCGGTAGTGTGTTGAGCTACTGTTACAGTCACCGGTAGTGTGTAGGGCTACTGTTAGTTAGGTCACAGTCACCGGTAGTGTGTTGAGCTACTGTTAGTTAGGTCACAGTCACCGGTAGTGTGTTGAGCTACTGTTAGTTAGGTCACAGTCACCGGTAGTGTGTTGGGCTACTGTTAGTTAGGTCACAGTCACCAGTAGTGTGTAGAGCTATTGTTAGTTATGTCACAGTCACCGGTAGTGTGTTGGGCTACTGTTAGTTAGGTCACAGTCACCGGTAGTGTGTAGCGCTACTGTTAGTTAGGTCACAGTCACCGGTAGTGTGTTGCGCTACTGTTAGTTAGGTCACAGTCACCAGTAGTGTGTTGAGCTACTGTTAGTTGGGTCACAGTCACCGGTAGTGTGTTGAGCTACTGTTAGTTGGGTCACAGTCACCGGTAGTGTGTTGAGCTACTGTTACAATCACCGGTAGTGTGTTGCGCTACTGTTAGTTAGGTCACAGTCACCGGTAGTGTGTTGAGCTACTGTTAGGTCACAGTCAACGGTAGTGTGTTGGGCTACTGTTACAGTCACCGGTAGTGTGTTGGGCTACTGTTAGTTAGGTCACAGTCACCGATAGTGTGTTGAGCTACTGTTAGTTAGGTCACAGTCACCGGTAGTGTGTTGAGCTACTGTTAGTTAGGTCACAGTCACCGGTAGTGCGTTGGGCTACTGTTAGTTAGGTCACAGTCACCGGTAGTGCGTTGAACTACTGTTAGTTAGGTCACAGTCACCGGTAGTGTGTTGAGCTACTGTTAGTTAGGTCACAGTCACCGGTAGTGTGTTGAGCTACTGTTAGTTAGGTCACAGTCACCGGTAGTGTGTAGAGCTACTGTTAGTTAGGTCACAGTCACCGGTAGTGTGTTGGGCTACTGTTAGTTAGGTCACAGTCACCGGTAGTGTGTTGGGCTACTGTTAGTTAGGTCACAGTCACCGGTAGTGTGTTGGGCTACTGTTAGTTAGGTCACAGTCACCGGTAGTGTGTTGAGCTACTGTTAGTTAGGTCACAGTCACCGGTAGTGTGTTGGGCTACTGTTACAGTCACCGGTAGTGTGTTGGGCTACTGTTAGTTAGGTCACAGCCGTCTGCTGTTTAATCAGTGAGGCCTGGTCAAAGAAAAGTCTATTCTGCTTTATTGGTTGAGAAATTTAGGGCAGGCCATATCAACAGAGCAAGACATACTTAAAAGTACAAAGCACAAACAGAATGGATTTTAAGTGGACATAATGGCTTTCAAGGGGACAGAATGGCTTTCAAGGGGACAGAATCTCTTTCAAGGGGACAGAATGGATTTCAAGGGGACAGAATGGATTTCAAGGGGACAGAATGGATTTCAAGGGGTCAGAAAGGGAAAAAAATAAATAGTTATTGGCCTCACTCCTGAAATTAAATCGTTTTTTAATATTGAAATATTAGTGATTCTAATTTTCAAGTATTTTAAAGGCACATGTTTATCATGTGCTGAACGCATTTAGGGTGACATGATACAAAATAAAGTCTGTGATGAAATGAACAAGATGATATGTGGGGTTTGTACTAATCACTCACATTAAATGATCATCAACTCCCAATATGCTAACTCAAACTGTCACTCCTAAAAACAGATAACCTTTTCCAGCCAGCCTGCCTTGCCTGGCTCTCAACCAGCTAGCGCTAATGGCTACACGCTTCATTACTTCTGAAGCTAACGCTAACTGTCAACACGGTTACCATGACAGGCATTATCTTGGTTTCATGGTAGAATCAGCCTTAAAAGTGGCGTTGTGGAGGTTGAGAAGTAATGTTTTTTTTATGCTTCACTTGAGATATGTGGTAAACATCTAAAACCATGTTGTGTTGCTTATTTGTGTGTGTCCTTGTTGCCTCAGGTCGTTCATTACCACTACTGCCCCACATATAATTGTTGTTATTATCATGTTTTCCCCAAAAGCTATAGCTAGTCAAAAATAAATAGAAGCGCTCTACTTTTCTAGATGGTGCAGTTCAGTGTATATCTCTATACTTCAGGCGTCTCTCGTCCCCCCGTCCCCCCCCCCCCCCTCCATTCCTCTTTCAACAAAGGCTACTAATAATTAATGAGAAAACTAAATGGTTTTATTATTCTATTTTATCATGGAAGAGGAGGAATAAACAGAAGAGTGCATGGCGGCAAAACAACAACACCAAGTAGGTCACTAGCTCTCAGAGCAGTTAGCCAACAGCTAGCTACCAGAGCAGTTAGCCACCAGCTTGCTATCAGAGTAGTTAGCCAACAGCTACTTATCAGAGCAGTTAGCCAACAGCTAGCTATCAGAGCAGTTAGCCAACAGCTAGCTATCAGAGTAGTTAGCCAACAGCTGCTTATCAGAGCAGTTACCCAACAGCTAGCTATCAGAGTAGTTAGCCAACAGCTACTTATCAGAGCAGTTAGCCAACAGCTAGCTATTAGTGTAGTTAGCCAACAGCTAGCTATCAGAGTAGTTAGCCAACAGCTAGCTATCAGAGCAGTTACAGTCAGGCAACAATTAGCTATCAGAGCAGTTTGCCAACAGCAAGCTATCAGAGCAGTTAGACAGTTAGCCAAAAGCTAGCTATCAGAGCAGTTAGACAAAAGCTATCAGAGCAGTTAGCTAACAGCTAGCTATCAGACCAGTTAGCCTACAGTTAGCTATCAGAGCAGTTAGCCAACAGCTAGCTATCAGAGCAGTTAGCCAACAGCTAGCTGTCAGAGCAGTTAGCCAACAGATAGCTATCAGAGCAGATAGCCAACAGCTAGCTATCAGAGCAGTTAGCCAACAGCTAGCTATCAGAGCAGTTAGCCAACAGTTAGCTATCAGAGAAGTTAGACAACAGCTAGCTATCAGAGCAGTTAGCCAACAGCTAGCTATCAGAGCAGTTAGACAACAGTTAGCTATCAGAGCAGTTAGACAGTTAGACAACAGCTAGCTATCAGAGCAGTTAGGCAACAGCTAGGTATCAGAGCAGTTACAGTCAGCTATCATAGCAGTTACAGTTCTCTCTCTGTCCATCTGTTCCCTCTCTTCTTCAACTCTCCCTCTCTTCCCCTCTCTCTTTCCCTCTCTCCCTCCCTCTGTTTATATAAATGGATGATCTCTCTCTTTCTCTCTCTCTGTTTATATAAGTGGTTGATCTCTCTCTCCCTCTGTTTATATAAGTGGTTGATCTCTCTCTCTCTCCCTCTCTCTGTTTATATACGTGGTTGATCTCTCTCTCTCTCTCTCTCTCTCTGTTTATATAAGTGGTTGATCTCTCTCTCGCCCTCTGTTTATATAAGTGGATGATCATTCTCTCTCTCTCTCTGTTTATATAAGTGGTTGATCTCTCTCTCTCTCTGTTGATATCAGTGGTTAATCTCTCTCTCTCTCTCTCTGTTTATATAAGTTGTTGATCTCTCTCTCTCTCTCTCCCTCTGTTTATATAAGTGGTTGATCTCTCTCTCTCTCGCTCTGTTTATACAAGTGGTTGATCTCTCTCTCTCTCTCTCTGTTTATATAAGTGATTGATCGTTTTCTCTCTCTCTCTCTCTGTTTATATAAGTGGTTGATCTCTCTCTCTCTCTCTGTTTATATAAGTGGTTGATCTCTTTCTCTCCCTCTCTGTTTATATAAGTGGCTGATCTCTCTCTCTGTCTCTGTTTATATAAGTGATTGATCTCTTTCTAGCTCTCGCTCTCTCTCTCTCTCTCTGTTTATAGAGGTGGTTGATGTCTCTCTCCCTCTCTCTGTTTATATAAGTGTTTGATCTCTCTCTCTGTTTATATAAGTGGTTGATCGCTCTCTCTCTCTGTTCATATAAGTGATTGATCGCTTTCTATCTCTCTCTCTCTCTCTCTGTTTATATAAGTGGTTGATCTCTCTCTCTCTCTCTCTCTCTCTCTCTCTCTGTTTATATATGTGGTTGATCTCTTTCTCTCCCTCTCTGTTTATATAAGTGGCTGATCTCTCTCTCTGTCTCTGTTTATATAAGTGATTGATCTCTTTCTAGCTCTCGCTAACTCTCTCTCTCTGTTTATAGAGGTGGTTGATGTCTCTCTCCCTCTCTCTGTTTATATAAGTGGTTGATCTCTCTCTCTCTCTCTCTCTCTCTCTCTCTCTCTCTCTGTTTATATAAATGGTTGATCTCTCGCTCTCTCCCTCTCTCTGTTTATATAAGTGGTTGATCTCTCTCTCGCTCTCTGTTTATATAAGTGGTTGATCTCTCTCTCTCTCTCTCTGTTTATTTAAGTGGTTGATCTCTCTCTCTCTCTCTGTCTCTGTTTATATACGTGGTTGATCTCTCTCTCTCTCTCTCTCTGTTTATACAAGTGGTTGATCTCTCTCTCTCTCTCTCTGTTTATATAAGTCGTTGATCTCTGTCTCTCTGTTTATATAAGTGGTTGATCTCTCTCGCTCTCTCTCTCTGTTTATATAAGTCATTGATCTGTCTCTCTCTCTCTGTTTATACAAGTGGTTGATCTCTCTCTCTCTCTCTCTCTCTGTTTATATAAGTGGTTGATCTCTCTCTCTCTCTCTGTTTATATAAGTGGTTGATCTCTCTCTCTCTCTCTCTCTCTGTTTATATAAGTGATTGATCTCTTTCTAGCTCTCTCTCTCTCTCTCTCTCTCTCTCTCTGTTTATAGAGGTGGTTGATCTCTCTCTCCCTCTCTCTGTTTATATAAGTGGTTGATCTCTTTCTCTCTCTCTCTCTGTTTATATAAGTGGTTGATCTCTTTCTCTCTCTCTCTCTGTTTATATAAGTGGTTGATCTTTCTCTCTCTCTCTCTGATGATCTCTCTCTCTCTGTTTATATAAGTGGTTGATCTCTTTCTCTCTCTCTCTGTTTATATAAGTGGTTGATCTCTCTCTCTCTCTCTGTTTATATAAGTGGTTGATCTCTTTCTCTCCCTCTCTGTTTATATAAGTGGCTGATCTCTCTCTCTGTCTCTGTTTATATAAGTGATTGATCTCTTTCTAGCTCTCGCTCTCTCTCTCTCTCTGTTTATAGAGGTGGTTGATGTCTCTCTCCCTCTCTCTGTTTATATAAGTGGTTGATCTCTCTCTCTCTCTCTCTCTCTCTCTCTCTCTCTCTGTTTATATAAGTGGTTGATCTCTCGCTCTCTCCCTCTCTCTGTTTATATAAGTGGTTGATCTCTCTCTCTCTCTCTGTTTATATAAGTGGTTGATCTCTCTCTCTCTCTCTCTCTCTGTATATATAAGTGGTTGATCTCTCTCTCTCTCTGTCTCTGTTTATATAAGTGGTTGATATCTCTCTCTAGCCCTCTCTCTCTGTTTATATAAGTGGATGATCTCTCTCTCTCTGTTTATTTAAGTGGTTGATCTCTCTCTCTCTCTCTGTCTCTGTTTATATACGTGGTTGATCTCTCTCTCTCTCTCTCTCTGTTTATACAAGTGGTTGATCTCTCTCTCTCTTTCTGTTTATATAAGTCGTTGATCTCTCTCTCTCTGTTTATATAAGTGGTTGATCTCTCTCTCTCTCTCTCTCTCTCTGTTTATAAAAGTCATTGATCTGTCTCTCTCTCTCTGTTTATACAAGTGGTTGATCTCTCTCTCTCTCTCTGTTTATATAAGTGGTTGATCTCTCTCTCTCTCTGTTTATATAAGTGGTTGATCTCTCTCTCTCTCTCTCTCTGTTTATAGAGGTGGTTGATCTCTCTCTCCCTCTCTCTGTTTATATAAGTGGTTGTTCTCTCTCTCTCTCTCTCTCTGTTTATATAAGTGATTGATCTCTTTCTAGCTCTCTCTCTATCTCTCTCTCTCTCTCTCTGTTTATAGAGGTGGTTGATCTCTCTCTCCCTCTCTCTGTTTATATAAGTGGTTGATCTCTTTCTCTCTCTCTCTCTCTGTTTATATAAGTGGTTGATCTCTTTCTCTCTCTCTCTCTGTTTATATAAGTGGTTGATCTTTCTCTCTCTCTCTCTCTGTTTATATAAGTGGATGATCTCTCTCTCTCTGTTTATATAAGTGGTTGATCTCTCTCTCCCTCTCTCTGTTTATATAAGTGGTTGATCTCTTTCTCTCTCTCTCTCTCTGTTTATATAAGTGGTTGATCTCTCTCTCTCTCTGTTTATATAAGTGGTGTATATCTCACTCCCCCTCTCTGTTTATATAAGTGGTTGACCTCTCTCTCTCTCTCTGTTTATATAAGTGGTTGATCTCTTTCTCTCTCTCTCTCTGTTTATATAAGTGGTTGATCTCTTTCTCTCTCTCTCTCTCTGTTTATATAAGTGGTTGATCTCTCTCTCTCTCCCTCTCTCTCTGTTTATATAAGTGGATGATCTCTCTCTCTCTCTCTCTGTTTATATAAGTGGTTGATCTCTCTCTCTCTGTTTATATAAGTGGTTGATCTCTCTCTCTCTCTCTCTCTCTCTCTCTGTTTATATAAGTGGTTGATCTCTCTCTCTCTCTCCCTCTGTTTATATAAGTGGTTGATCTCTCTCTCTCTCTCTCTCTGTTTATATAAGTGGTTGATCTCTCTCTCTCTCTCTCTCTCTGTTTATATAAGTGATTGATCTCTTTCTAGCTCTCTCTCTCTCTCTCTCTGTTTATAGAGGTGGTTGATCTCTCTCTCCCTCTCTCTGTTTATATAAGTGGTTGATCTCTTTCTCTCTCTCTCTCTCTCTGTTTATATAAGTGGTTGATCTCTCTCTCTCTCTCTCTCTGTTTATAGAGGTGGTTGATCTCTCTCTCCCTCTCTCTGTTTATATAAGTGGTTGTTCTCTCTCTCTCTCTCTCTCTGTTTATATAAGTGGTTGATCTCTCTCTCTCTCTCTCTCTCTGTTTATATAAGTGGTTGATCTCTCTCTCCCTCTCTCTGTTTATATAAGTGGTTGATCTCTTTCTCTCTCTCTCTCTCTGTTTTATATAAGTGGTTGATCTCTCTCTCTCTCTGTTTATATAAGTGGTGTATATCTCACTCCCCCTCTCTGTTTATATAAGTGGTTGACCTCTCTCTCTCTCTCTGTTTATATAAGTGGTTGATCTCTTTCTCTCTCTCTCTCTGTTTATATAAGTGGTTGATCTCTTTCTCTCTCTCTCTCTCTGTTTATATAAGTGGTTGATCTCTCTCTCTCTCCCTCTCTCTCTGTTTATATAAGTGGATGATCTCTCTCTCTCTCTCTCTGTTTATATAAGTGGTTGATCTCTCTCTCTCTGTTTATATAAGTGGTTGATCTCTCTCTCTCTCTCTCTCTCTCTCTCTGTTTATATAAGTGGTTGATCTCTCTCTCTCTCTCCCTCTGTTTATATAAGTGGTTGATCTCTCTCTCTCTCTCTCTCTCTGTTTATATAAGTGGTTGATCTCTCTCTCTCTCTCTCTCTGTTTATATAAGTGATTGATCTCTTTCTAGCTCTCTCTCTCTCTCTCTCTGTTTATAGAGGTGGTTGATCTCTCTCTCCCTCTCTCTGTTTATATAAGTGGTTGATCTCTTTCTCTCTCTCTCTCTCTCTGTTTATATAAGTGGTTGATCTCTCTCTCTCTCTCTCTCTGTTTATAGAGGTGGTTGATCTCTCTCTCCCTCTCTCTGTATATATAAGTGGTTGTTCTCTCTCTCTCTCTCTCTCTGTTTATATAAGTGGTTGATCTCTCTCTCTCTCTCTCTCTCTGTTTATATAAGTGGTTGATCTCTCTCTCTCTCTCTCTCTGTTTATATAAGTGGTTGATCTCTCTCTCTCTCTCCCTCTGTTTATATAAGTGGTTGATCTCTCTCTCTCTCTCTCTCTGTTTATATAAGTGGTTGATCTCTCTCTCTCTCTCTCTCTGTTTATAGAGGTGGTTGATCTCTCTCTCCCTCTCTCTGTTTATATAAGTGGTTGTTCTCTCTCTCTCTCTCTCTCTCTCTCTCTCTCTGTTTATATAAGTGATTGATCTCTTTCTAGCTCTCTCTCTCTCTCTCTCTCTGTTTATAGAGGTGGTTGATCTCTCTCTCCCTCTCTCTGTTTATATAAGTGGTTGATCTCTTTCTCTCTCTCTCTCTCTCTCTGTTTATATAAGTGGTTGATCTCTCTCTCTCTCTGTTTATATAAGTGGTTGATCTCTCACTCCGCCTCTCTGTTTATAAAGGTGGTTGACCTCTCTCTCTCTCTCTGTTTATATAAGTGGTTGATCTCTTTCTCTCTCTCTCTCTGTTTATATAAGTGGTTGATCTTTCTCTCGCTCTCTCTGTTTATATAAGTGGATGATCTCTCTCTCTCTCTGTTTATATAAGTGGGTGATCTCTCGCTCCCTCTGTTTATATAAGTGGTTGATCTCTCTCTCTCTCCCTCTCTCTGTTTATATAAGTGGTTGATCTCGCTCTCTCTCTGTTTATATAAGTGGTTGATCTCTCACTCCCCCTCTCTGTTTATATAAGTGGTTGACCTCTCTCTCTCTCTCTGTTTATATAAGTGGTTGATCTCTTTCTCTCTCTCTCTCTGTTTATATAAGTGGTTGATCTTTCTCTCTCTCTCTCTCTGTTTATATAAGTGGATGATCTCTCTCTCTCTGTTTATATAAGTGGGTGATCTCTCGCTCCCTCTGTTTATATAAGTGGTTGATCTCTCTCTGTTTATATAAGTGATTGATCTCTCTTTCTGTTTATATAAGTGGTTGATCTCTCCTTCTCTTTCTCTGTTTATATAAGAGGTTGATCTCTCTCTCTCTCTGTGTTGAAATAAGTGGGTGATCTCTCTCTCTCTCTCTGTTTATATAAATGGTTGATCGATCTCTCTGCATTTATATAAGTGGTTGATCTCTCCCTCTCTCCCACTCTGTTTATATAAGTGGTTGATCTCTCTCTCCCTCTCTCTGTATATATAAGTGGTTGATCTCTCTCTCTCTCTCTCTGTTTACATAAGTAGTTGATCTCTCTCTCTCTGTTTATATAAGTGGATGATCACTCTCTCTCTGTTTATTTAAGTGATTGATCTCTCTCTCTCTCTCTCTCTATCTCTGTTTATATACGTGGTTGATCTCTCTCTCCCTCTCTCTGTTTATATAAGTGGTTGATCTCTCTCTCTCTCTCTGTTTATATAAGTGGTTGATCTCTCTCTCTCTCTCTCTGTATATATAAGTGGTTGATCTCTCTCTCTCTGTCTCTGTTTATATAAGTGGTTGATCTCTCTCTCTCTCCCTCTCTCTCTGTTTATATAAGTGGATGATCACTCTCTCTCTCTCTGTTTATATAAGTGGTTGATCTCTTTCTCTCTCTCTCTCTGTTTATATAAGTGGTTGATCTTTCTCTCTCTCTCTCTCTGTTTATATAAGTGGATGATCTCTCTCTCTCTGTTTATATAAGTGGGTGATCTCTCGCTCCCTCTGTTTATATAAGTGGTTGATCTCTCTCTGTTTATATAAGTGATTGATCTCTCTTTCTGTTTATATAAGTGGTTGATCTCTCCTTCTCTTTCTCTGTTTATATAAGAGGTTGATCTCTCTCTCTCTGTGTTGAAATAAGTGGGTGATCTCTCTCTCTCTCTCTGTTTATATAAATGGTTGATCGATCTCTCTGCATTTATATAAGTGGTTGATCTCTCCCTCTCTCCCACTCTGTTTATATAAGTGGTTGATCTCTCTCTCCCTCTCTCTGTATATATAAGTGGTTGATCTCTCTCTCTCTCTCTCTGTTTACATAAGTAGTTGATCTCTCTCTCTCTGTTTATATAAGTGGATGATCACTCTCTCTCTGTTTATTTAAGTGGTTGATCTCTCTCTCTCTCTCTCTCTATCTCTGTTTATATACGTGGTTGATCTCTCTCTCCCTCTCTCTGTTTATATAAGTGGTTGATCTCTCTCTCTCTCTCTGTTTATATAAGTGGTTGATCTCTCTCTCTCTCTCTCTGTATATATAAGTGGTTGATCTCTCTCGCTCTGTCTCTGTTTATATAAGTGGTTGATCTCTCTCTCTCTCCCTCTCTCTCTGTTTATATAAGTGGATGATCACTCTCTCTCTGTTTATTTAAGTGGTTGATCTCTCTCTCTCTCTCTTTTTCTCTGTTTATATACGTGGTTGATCTCTCTCTCTCTCTCTCTCTCTGTTTATACAAGTGGTTGATCTCTCTCTCTCTCTCTCTCTGTTTATATAAGTCATTGATCTCTCTCTCTCTGTTTATATAAGTGGTTGATCTCTCTCTCTCTGTTTATATAAGTCATTGATCTGTCTCTCTCTCTCTGTTTATACAAGTGGTTGATCTCTCTCTCTCTCTCTCTCTGTTTATATAAGTGGTTGATCTCTCTCTCTCTCTCTCTGTTTATATAAGTGGTTGATCTCTCTCTCTCTCTCTCTCTCTGTTTATAGAGGTGGTTGATCTCTCTCTCCCTCTCTCTGTTTATATAAGTGGTTGTTCTCTCTCTCTCTCTCTCTGTTTATATAAGTGATTGATCTCTTTCTAGCTCTCTCTCTCTCTCTCTCTCTCTGTTTATAGAGGTGGTTGATCTCTCTCTCCCTCTCTCTGTATATATAAGTGGTTGATCTCTTTCTCTCTCTCTCTCTGTTTATATAAGTGGTTGATCTCTCTCTCCCTCTCTCTGTTTATATAAGTGGTTGATCTCTTTCTCTCTCTCTCTCTGTTTATATAAGTGGTTGATCTCTCTCTCTCTCTGTTTATATAAGTGGTTGATCTCTCACTCCCCCACTCTGTTTATATAAGTGGTTGACCTCTCTCTCTCTCTCTGTTTATATAAGTGGTTGATCTCTTTCTCTCTCTCTCTCTGTTTATATAAGTGGTTGATCTCTTTCTCTCTCTCTCTCTCTGTTTATATAAGTGGTTGATCTCTCTCTCTCTCCCTCTCTCTCTGTTTATATAAGTGGATGATCTCTCTCTCTCTCTCTCTCTGTTTATATAAGTGGTTGATCTCTCTCTCTCTGTTTATATAAGTGGTTGATCTCTCTCTCTCTCTCTCTCTCTCTCTCTGTTTATATAAGTCATTGATCTGTCTCTCTCTCTGTGTTTATACAAGTGGTTGATCTCTCTCTCTCTCTCTCTGTTTATATAAGTGGTTGATGTCTCTCTCTCTCTCTCTCTGTTTATATAAGTGGTTGATCTCTCTCTCTCTCTCTCTCTGTTTATAGAGGTGGTTGATCTCTCTCTCCCTCTCTCTGTTTATATAAGTGGTTGTTCTCTCTCTCGCTCTCTCTCTCTCTCTCTCTCTGTTTATATAAGTGGTTGATCTTTCTCTCTCTCTCTGTTTATATAAGTGGATGATCTCTCTCTCGCTCTGTTTATATAAGTGGGTGATCTCTCGCTCCCTCTGTTTATATAAGTGGTTGATCTCTCTCTCTCTCCCTCTCTCTGTTTATATAAGTGGTTGATCTCTCTCTCTCTCTGTTTATATAAGTGGTTGATCTCTCACTCCCCCTCTCTGTTTATATAAGTGGTTTACCTCTCTCTCTCTCTCTGTTTATATAAGTGGTTGATCTCTTTCTCTCTCTCTCTCTGTTTATATAAGTGGTTGATCTTTCTCTCTCTCTCTCTCTCTGTTTATATAAGTGTATGATCTCTCTCTCTCTGTTTATATAAGTGGGTGATCTCTCGCTCCCTCTGTTTATATAAGTGGTTGATCTCTCTCTGTTTATATAAGTGATTGATCTCTCTTTCTGTTTATATAAGTGGTTGATCTCTCCTTCTCTTTCTCTGTTTATATAAGAGGTTGATCTCTCTCTCTCTCTGTGTTGAAATAAGTGGGTGATCTCTCTCTCTCTCTCTGTTTATATAAATGGTTGATCAATCTCTCTGCATTTATATAAGTGGTTGATCTCTCCCTCTCTCCCACTCTGTTTATATAAGTGGTTGATCTCTCTCTCCCTCTCTCTGTATATATAAGTGGTTGATCTCTCTCTCTCTGTTTACATAAGTAGTTGATCTCTCTCTCTGTTTATATAAGTGGATGATCACTCTCTCTCTGTTTATTTAAGTGGTTGATCTCTCTCTCTCTCTCTCTCTCTGTTTATATAAGTGTATGATCTCTCTCTCTCTGTTTATATAAGTGGGTGATCTCTCGCTCCCTCTGTTTATATAAGTGGTTGATCTCTCTCTGTTTATATAAGTGATTGATCTCTCTTTCTGTTTATATAAGTGGTTGATCTCTCCTTCTCTTTCTCTGTTTATATAAGAGGTTGATCTCTCTCTCTCTCTGTGTTGAAATAAGTGGGTGATCTCTCTCTCTCTCTCTCTGTTTATATAAATGGTTGATCAATCTCTCTGCATTTATATAATGGTTGATCTCTCCCTCTCTCCCACTCTGTTTATATAAGTGGTTGATCTCTCTCTCCCTCTCTCTGTATATATAAGTGGTTGATCTCTCTCTCTCTCTGTTTACATAAGTAGTTGATCTCTCTCTCTCTGTTTATATAAGTGGATGATCACTCTCTCTCTGTTTATTTAAGTGGTTGATCTCTCTCTCTCTCTCTCTGTTTATATAAGTGGTTGATCTCTCTCTCTCTCTGTTTATATAAGTGGTTGATCTCTCTCTCTCTCTCTCTGTTTATATAAGTGATTGATCGCTTTCTCTCTCTCTCTCTCTCTCTCTGTTTATATAAATGGTTGATCTCTCTCTCTCTCTCTCTCTCTGTTTATATAAGTGGTTGATCTCTTTCTCTCCCTCTCTGTTTATATAAGTGGCTGATCTCTCTCTCTCTCTGTCTCTGTTTATATAAGTGACTGATCTCTTTCTAGCTCTCTCTCTCTCTCTCTCTCTCTGTTTATAGAGGTGGTTGATCTCTCTCTCTCTCTCTCTCTCTGTTTATATAAGTGGTTGATCTCTTTCTCTCCCTCTCTGTTTATATAAGTGGCTGATCTCTCTCTCTCTCTGTCTCTGTTTATATAAGTGACTGATCTCTTTCTAGCTCTCTCTCTCTCTCTCTCTCTGTTTATAGAGGTGGTTGATCTCTCTCTCCCTCTCTCTGTTTATATAAGTGGTTGATCTCTCTCTCTCACTCTCTCTGTTTATATAAGTGGTTGATCTCTCTCTCTGTTTATATAAGTGGTTGATCTCTCGCTCTCTCCCTCTCTCTGTTTATATAAGTGGTTGATCTCTCTCTCTCTCTCTGTTTATATAAGTGGTTGATCTCTCTCTCTCTCTCTCTCTGTTTATATAAGTGGTTGATCTCGCTCTCCCTGTCTCTGTTTATATAAGTGGTTGATCTCTCTCTCTCCCTCTCTCTCTGTTTATATAAGTGGGATGATCACTCTCTCTCTGTTTATTTAAGTGGTTGATCTCTCTCTATGTGTCTCTGTTTATATACGTGGTTGATCTCTCTCTCTCTCTCTCTCTCTCTGTTTATACAAGTGGTTGATCTCTCTCTCTCTCTCTCTCTGTTTATATAAGTGGTTGATCTCGCTATCTCTGTTTATATAAGTGGTTGATCTCTCTCTCTCTCTCTCTCTGTTTATAGAGGTGGTTGATCTCTCTCTCCCTCTCTCTGTTTATATAAGTGGTTGATCTCTCTCTCTCTCTCTCTGTTTATATAAGTGATTGATCTCTTTCTAGCTCTCGCTCTCTCTCTCTCTCTCTGTTTATATAAGTGGTTGTTCTCTCTCTCCGTTTATATAAATGGTTGATCTCTCTCTCTCTCCCCCTCTCTGTTTATATAAGTGGTTGACCTCTCTCTCTCTCTCTGTTTATATAAGTGGTTGATCTCTTTCTCTCTCTCTCTCTGTTTATATAAGTGGTTGATCTCTCTCTCTCTCTGTTTATATAAGTGGGTGATCTCTCGCTCCCTCTGTTTATATAAGTGGTTGATCTCTCTCTCTCTCTCCCTCTCTCTGTTTATATAAGTGGTTGATCTCTCAATCCCCCTCTCATTGTATATAAGTGGTTGACCTCTCTCTCTCTCTCTGTTTATATAAGTGGTTGATCTCTTTCTCTCTCTCTCTCTGTTTATATAAGTGGTTGATCTCTCTCTCTCTCTGTTTATATAAGTGGGTGATCTCTAGCTCCCTCTGTTTATATAAGTAGTTGATCTCTCTCTGTTTATATAAGTTGTTGATCTCTCTTTCTGTTTATATAAGTGGTTGATCTCTCCTTCTCTTTCTCTGTTTATATAAGAGGTTGATTCTCTCTCTCTGTGTTGAAATAAGTGGGTGATCTCTCTCTCTCTCTCTGTTTATATAAATGGTTGATCTCTCTCTCTGCATTTATATAAGTGGTTGATCTCTACCTCTCTCCCTCTCTCTGTTTATATAAGTGGTTGATCTCTCTCTCTCCCTCTCTCTGTATATATAAGTGGTTGATCTATCTCTCTCTCTCTCTGTTTACATAAGTAGTTGATATCTCTCTCTCTGTTTATATAAGTGGATGATCACTCTCTCTCTGTTTATTTAAGTGGTTGATCTCTCTCTCTCTCTCTCTCTCTATTTATAGAGGTGGTTGATCTCTCTCTCCCTCTCTCTGTTTATATAAGTGGTTGATCTCTGTCTCTCTCTCTCTCTCTCTGTTTATATAAGTGGTTGATCTCTCTCTCTCTCTCTGTTTATATAAGTCATTGATCTCTCTCTCTCTCTCTCTCTGTTTATATAAGTGGTTGATCTCTCTCTCTCTCTCTCTGTTTATATAAGTGATTGATCGCTTTCTCTCTCTCTCTCTCTCTCTCTCTGTTTATATAAATGGTTGATCTCTCTCTCTCTCTCTCTCTGTTCATATAAGTGGTTGATCTCTTTCTCTCCCTCTCTCTTTATATAAGTGGCTGATCTCTCTCTCTCTCTGTCTCTGTTTATATAAGTGGTTGATCTCTTTCTCTCCCTCTCTCTTTATATAAGTGGCTGATCTCTCTCTCTCTCTGTCTCTGTTTATATAAGTGATTGATCTCTTTCTAGCTCTCTCTCTCTCTCTCTCTCTGTTTATAGAGGTGGTTGATCTCTCTCTCCCTCTCTCTGTTTATATAAGTGGTTCATCTCTCTCTCTCTCTCTGTTTATATAAGTGGTTGATCTCTCTCTCTGTTTATATAAGTGGTTGATCTCTCGCTCTCTCCCTCTCTCTGTTTATATAAGTGGTTGATCTCTCTCTCTCTCTCTGTTTATATAAGTGGTTGATCTCTCTCTCTCCCTCTCTCTCTGTTTATATAAGTGGGATGATCACTCTCTCTCTGTTTATTTAAGTGGTTGATCTCTCTCTCTGTGTCTCTGTTTATATACGTGGTTGATCTCTCTCTCTCTATCTCTCTCTCTCTGTTTATACAAGTGGTTGATCTCTCTCTCTCTCTCTCTGTTTATATAAGTGGTTGATCTCTCTATCTCTGTTTATATAAGTGGTTGATCTCTCTCTCTCTCTCTCTGTTTATATAAGTAATTGATCTGTCTCTCTCTCTGTTTATACAAGTGGTTGATCTCTTTCTCTCTCTCTCTCTGTTTATACAAGTGGTTGATCTCTCTCTCTCTCTCTCTGTTTATATAAGTGGTAGATCTCTCTCTCTCTCTCTCTCTGTTTATAGAGGTGGTTGATCTCTCTCTCCCTCTCTCTGTTTATATAAGTGGTTGATCTCTCTCTCTCTCTCTCTCTGTTTATATAAGTGATTGATCTCTTTCTAGCTCTCGCTCTCTCTCTCTCTCTGTTTATATAAGTGGTTGTTCTCTCTCTCCGTTTATATAAATGGTTGATCTCTCTCTCTCTCCCCCTCTCTGTTTATATAAGTGGTTGACCTCTCTCTCTCTCTGTTTATATAAGTGGTTGATCTCTTTCTCTCTCTCTCTAAGTTTATATAAGTGGTTGATCTCTCTCTCTCTGTTTATATAAGTAGGTGATCTCTCGCTCCCTCTGTTTATATAAGTAGTTGATCTCTCTCTGTTTATATACGTTGTTGATGTCTCTTTCTGTTTATATAAGTGGTTGATCTCTCCTTCTCTTTCTCTGTTTATATAAGAGGTTGATCTCTCTCTTTCTCTGTGTTGAAATAAGTGGGTGATCTCTCTCTCTCTCTGTTCATATAAATGGATGATCTCTCTCTCTGCATTTATATAAGTGGTTGATCTCTACCTCTCTCCCTCTCTCTGTTTATATAAGTGGTTGATCTCTCTCTCTCCCTCTCTCTGTATATATAAGTGGTTGATCTCTCTCTCTCTCTCTCTGTTTACATAAGTAGTTGATCTCTCTCTCTCTGTTTATATAAGTGGATGATCACTCTCTCTCTGTTTATTTAAGTGGTTGATCTCTCTCTCTCTCTCTCTCTGTTTATAGAGGTGGTTGATCTCCCTCTCCCTCTCTCTGTTTATATAAGTGGTTGATCTCTGTCTCTCTCTCTCTCTCTCTGTTTATATAAGTGGTTCATCTCTCTCTCTCTCTCTGTTTATATAAGTCATTGATCTCTCTCTCTCTCTCTCTCTGTTTATATAAATGGTTGATCTCTTTCTCTCCCTCTCTGTTTATATAAGTGGCTGATCTCTCTCTCTCTCTCTGTCTCTGTTTATATAAGTGATTGATCTCTTTCTAGCTCTCGCTCTCTCTCTCTCTCTCTGTTTATAGAGGTGGTTGATCTCTCTCTCCCTCTCTCTGTTTATATAAGTGGTTGATCTCTCTCTCTCTCTCTGTTTATATAAGTGGTTGATCTCTCTCTCTGTTTATATAAATGGTTGATCTCTCTCTCTCTCCCCCTCTCTGTTTATATAAGTGGTTGACCTCTCTCTCTCTCTCTGTTTATATAAATGGTTGATCTCTCTCTCTGCATTTATATAAGTGGTTGATCTCTACCTCTCTCCCTCTCTCTGTTTATATAAGTGGTTGATATCTCTCTCTCCCTGTCTCTGTATATATAAGTGGTTGATCTCTCTCTCTCTCTCTCTGTTTACATAAGTAGTTGATCTCTCTCTCTCTGTTTATATAAGTGGTTGATCACTCTCTCTGTGTCTCTGTTTATATACGTGGTTGATCTCTCTCTCTCTCTCTCTCTCTCTCTCTCTCTGTTTATATAAGTGGATGATCACTCTCTCTCTGTTTATTTAAGTGGTTGATCTCTCTCTCTCTCTCTCTGTTTATATAAGTGGTTGATCTCTCTCTCTCTCTCTCTGTTTATATAAGTGGTTGATCTCTCTCTCTCTCTCTCTGTTTATATAAGTGATTGATCGCTTTCTCTCTCTCTCTCTCTCTCTCTCTGTTTATATAAATGGTTGATCTCTCTCTCTCTCTCTCTCTGTTCATATAAGTGGTTGATCTCTTTCTCTCCCTCTCTCTGTTTATATAAGTGGTAGATCTCTTTCTCTCTCTCTCTCTGTTTATAGAGGTGGTTGATCTCTCTCTCCCTCTCTCTGTTTATATAAGTGGTTGATCTCTCTCTCTCTCTCTCTCTGTTTATATAAGTGATTGATCTCTTTCTAGCTCTCGCTCTCTCTCTCTCTCTGTTTATATAAGTGGTTGTTCTCTCTCTCCGTTTATATAAATGGTTGATCTCTCTCTCTCTCCCCCTCTCTGTTTATATAAGTGGTTGACCTCTCTCTCTCTCTGTTTATATAAGTGGTTGATCTCTTTCTCTCTCTCTCTAAGTTTATATAAGTGGTTGATCTCTCTCTCTCTGTTTATATAAGTAGGTGATCTCTCGCTCCCTCTGTTTATATAAGTAGTTGATCTCTCTCTGTTTATATACGTTGTTGATGTCTCTTTCTGTTTATATAAGTGGTTGATCTCTCCTTCTCTTTCTCTGTTTATATAAGAGGTTGATCTCTCTCTTTCTCTGTGTTGAAATAAGTGGGTGATCTCTCTCTCTCTCTGTTCATATAAATGGATGATCTCTCTCTCTGCATTTATATAAGTGGTTGATCTCTACCTCTCTCCCTCTCTCTGTTTATATAAGTGGTTGATCTCTCTCTCTCCCTCTCTCTGTATATATAAGTGGTTGATCTCTCTCTCTCTCTCTCTGTTTACATAAGTAGTTGATCTCTCTCTCTCTGTTTATATAAGTGGATGATCACTCTCTCTCTGTTTATTTAAGTGGTTGATCTCTCTCTCTCTCTCTCTCTGTTTATAGAGGTGGTTGATCTCCCTCTCCCTCTCTCTGTTTATATAAGTGGTTGATCTCTGTCTCTCTCTCTCTCTCTCTGTTTATATAAGTGGTTCATCTCTCTCTCTCTCTCTGTTTATATAAGTCATTGATCTCTCTCTCTCTCTCTCTCTGTTTATATAAATGGTTGATCTCTTTCTCTCCCTCTCTGTTTATATAAGTGGCTGATCTCTCTCTCTCTCTCTGTCTCTGTTTATATAAGTGATTGATCTCTTTCTAGCTCTCGCTCTCTCTCTCTCTCTCTGTTTATAGAGGTGGTTGATCTCTCTCTCCCTCTCTCTGTTTATATAAGTGGTTGATCTCTCTCTCTCTCTCTGTTTATATAAGTGGTTGATCTCTCTCTCTGTTTATATAAATGGTTGATCTCTCTCTCTCTCCCCCTCTCTGTTTATATAAGTGGTTGACCTCTCTCTCTCTCTCTGTTTATATAAATGGTTGATCTCTCTCTCTGCATTTATATAAGTGGTTGATCTCTACCTCTCTCCCTCTCTCTGTTTATATAAGTGGTTGATATCTCTCTCTCCCTGTCTCTGTATATATAAGTGGTTGATCTCTCTCTCTCTCTCTCTGTTTACATAAGTAGTTGATCTCTCTCTCTCTGTTTATATAAGTGGTTGATCACTCTCTCTGTGTCTCTGTTTATATACGTGGTTGATCTCTCTCTCTCTCTCTCTCTCTCTCTCTCTCTGTTTATATAAGTGGATGATCACTCTCTCTCTGTTTATTTAAGTGGTTGATCTCTCTCTCTCTCTCTCTGTTTATATAAGTGGTTGATCTCTCTCTCTCTCTCTCTGTTTATATAAGTGGTTGATCTCTCTCTCTCTCTCTCTGTTTATATAAGTGATTGATCGCTTTCTCTCTCTCTCTCTCTCTCTCTCTGTTTATATAAATGGTTGATCTCTCTCTCTCTCTCTCTCTGTTCATATAAGTGGTTGATCTCTTTCTCTCCCTCTCTCTTTATATAAGTGGCTGATCTCTCTCTCTCTCTGTCTCTGTTTATATAAGTGATTGATCTCTTTCTAGCTCTCTCTCTCTCTCTCTCTCTGTTTATAGAGGTGGTTGATCTCTCTCTCCCTCTCTCTGTTTATATAAGTGGTTGATCTCTCTCTCTCTCTCTCTCTGTTTATTTAAGTAGTTGATCTCTCTCTCTCTTTTTATATAAGTGGATGATCACTCTCTCTCTGTTTATTTAAGTGGTTGATCTCTCTCTCTCTCTCTCTCTGTTTATAGAGGTGGTTTAGCTCTCTCTCCCTCTCTCTGTTTATATAAGTGGTTGATCTCTCTCTCTCTCTCGCTCTCTCTGTTTATATAAGTGGTTGATCTCTCTCTCTCTCTTTGTTTATATAAGTAAATGATCTCTCTCTCTCTCTCTGTTTATATAAGTGGTTGATCTCTCTCTCTCTCTCTGTGTTTATATAAGTGGTTGATATCTCTCTCTCTGTTTATATAAGTGGTTGATCTCTCTCTCTCTCTCTCTGTTTATATAAGTGATTGATCGCTTTCTCCCTCTCTCTCTCTCTCTGTTCATATAAGTGGTTGATCTCTCTCTCTCTCTCTCTCTCTCTGTTTACATAAATGGTTGATGTCTTTCTCTCCCTCTCTGTTTATATAAGTGGCTGATCTCTCTCTCTCTATGTCTCTGTTTATATAAGTGATTGATCTCTTTCTAGCTCTCGCTCTCTCTCTCTCTGTTTATAGAGGTGGTTGATCTCTCTCTCCCTCTCTCTGTTTATATAAGTGGGTGATCTCTCTCTCTCTCTCTCTCTGTTTATATAAGTGGTTGATCTCTCTCTCTCTCCCCCTCTCTGTTTATATAAGTGGTTGACCTCTCTCTCTCTCTGTTTATATAAATGGTTGATCTTTCTCTCTGCATTTATATAAGTGGTTGATCTCTACCTCTCTCCCTCTCTCTGTTTATATAAGTGGTTGATATCTCTCTCTCTGTTTATATAAGTGGTTGATCTCTCTCTCTCTCTCTGTTTATATAAGTGATTGATCGCTTTCTCCCTCTCTCTCTCTCTCTGTTCATATAAGTGGTTGATCTCTCTCTCTCTCTCTCTCTCTCTGTTTACATAAATGGTTGATGTCTTTCTCTCCCTCTCTGTTTATATAAGTGGCTGATCTCTCTCTCTCTATGTCTCTGTTTATATAAGTGATTGATCTCTTTCTAGCTCTCGCTCTCTCTCTCTCTGTTTATAGAGGTGGTTGATCTCTCTCTCCCTCTCTCTGTTTATATAAGTGGTTGATATCTCTCTCTCCCTCTCTCTGTATATATAAGTGGTTGATCTCTCTCTCTCTCTGTTTATATAAGTGGGTGATCTCTCTCTCTCTGTTTATATAAGTGGTTGATCTCTCTCTCTCCCTCTCTCTGTTTATATAAGTGGTTGATCTCTCTCCTTCTCTTTCCCTGTTCATATAAGTGGCTGGTCTCTCTCTCTCTCTCTCCCTCTGTTTATATAAGAGGTTGATCTCTCTCTCTCTCTCTCTCCCTCTCTCTCTCTCTCTGTGTGTTGAAATAAGTGGTTGATCTCTCTCTCTGTTTATATAAGTGGTTGATCTCTCTCTCTCTCTCTCTGTCTCTGTTTATATAAGTGGTTGATCTCTCCCTCCCTCCCTCTCTCTGTTTATATAAGTGGTTGATCTCTATCTCTCTCTCTCTGTTTATATAAGTGGTTGATCTCTCACTCTCTCTGTTTATATGAGTGGATGATCTCTCTCTCTCTCTGTTTATATAAGTGGTTGATCTCTCTCCCTCTCTCTGTTTATATAAGTGGTTGAACTCTCTCTCTCTCTCTGTTTATATGAGTGGATGATCTCTCTCTCTGTTTATATAAGTGGTTGATCTCTCTCTCCCTCTCTCTCTGTTTATTTAAGTGGTTGATCTCTCTCTCTCTCTCTCTCTCTGTCTCTGTTTATTTAAGTGGTTGATCTTTCTCTCCCTCTCTCTCTGTTTATATAATTGTTTGATCTCTCTCACTGTTTATATAAGTGGGTGATCTCTCGCTCCCTCTGTTTATATAAGTGGTTGATCTCTCTCTCTCCCTCTCTCTGTTGATATAAGTGGTTGATCTCTCTTTCTGTTTATATAAGTGGTTGATCTCTCTCCTTCTCTTTCCCTGTTTATTTAAGAGGTTGATCTCTCTCTCTCTCTCTGTGTGTTGAAATAAGTGGTTGATCTCTCTCTCTCTCTGCTTATATAAGTGGTTGATCTCTCTCTCTCTCTCTCTCTGTCTCTGTTTATATAAGTGGTTGATCTCTCCCTCTCTCCCTCTCTCTGTTTATAGAAGTGGTTGATCTCTCTCTCTGTTTATATGAGTGGATGATCTCTCTCTCTGTGTTTATATAAGTGGTTGATTACTCTCTATCTCTCTGTTTATTTAAGTGGTTGATCTCTCTCTCTCTCTCTCTCTCTCTCTCTGTCTCTGTTTATATAAGTGGTTGATCTCTCTCTCTCTCTCTCTGTTTATATAAGTGGCTGATCTCTCTCTCTCTCTCTGTCTATGTTTATATAAGTAGTTGATCTCTCTCTCTCTCTCTCTCTCTCTCTCTGTTTATAATGGTGGTTGATCTCTCTCTCCCTCTCTCTGTTTATATAAGTGGTTGATCTCTTTCTCTGTTTATATAAGTGGTTGATCTCTCTCTCCATCTCTCTGTTTATATAAGTGGTTGAGCTCTCTCTCTGTTTATATAAGTGGTTGATCTCTCTCTCTCTCTCTCTCTCTCTCTGTTTATGTAAGTGGTTGATCTCTAACTCTCCCTCTGTTTATATAAGTGGTTGATCTCTCCCTCTCTCTCTCTCTCTGTCTCGCTCTCTGTTTATTGAGGTGTTTGATCTCTCTCTCCCTCTCTCTGTTTATGTAAGTGCTTGATCTCTCTCTCTGTTCATATAAGTGGTTGATCTCTCTCTCTCTCTGTTTATATAAGTGGTTGATCTCTCTCTCTCTCTCTCTGTTTATATAAGTGGTTGATCTCCCTCTCTCTCTTTGTTTATATAAGTGGTTGATTTCTCTCTCTCTCTCTGTTTATATAAGTGGTTGATCTCTCTCTCTCTCTCTCTCTGTTTATATAAGTGGTTGTTCTAACTCTCCCTCTCTCTATATAAGTGGTTGATCTCTCTCACTGTCTCTCTCTGTTTATATAAGTTGTTGATCTCTCTCTCTGTTTATATAAGTGGTTGATCTCCTTTCTCTCTCTCTCTCTCTCTCTCTCTCTCTCTCTCTGTTTATATAAGTGGTTGATCTCTCTCTCTCGCTCCGTTTATATAAGTGGCTGATCTCTCTCTCTCTGTCTCTGTTTATATAAGTTGTTGATCTCTCTCTCTCTCTCTCTCTCTCTCTCTCTGTTCATAGAGACGGTTGATCTCTCTCTCCCTCTCTCTGTTCATATAAGTGGTTAATCTCTCTCTCTCTCTCTCTCTCTCTCTCTCTCTCTCTCTCTCTGTTTATATAAGTTGTTGATCTCTCTCTCTCTCTCTGTTTATATAAGTGGTTGATCTCTCTCTCTCTCTGTTTATATAAGTGGTTGATCTCTCAAACGCTCTCTCTCTCTGTTTATATAAGTTGTTGATCTCTCTCTCTCTCTCTGTTTCTCTAAGTGGTTGATTTCTCTCTCTCTCTCTGTTTATATAAGTGGTTGATTTCTCTCTCTCTCTGTTTATATAAGTGGTTGATCTCTCTCTCTCTCTCTCTGTTTATATAAGTGGCTGATCTCTCTCTCTCTCTGTCTCTTTTTATTTAAGTGGTTGATCTCTCTCTCTCTCTCTGTTTATATAAGTGGTTGATCTCTCTCTCTCTGTTTATATAAGTGGTTGATCTCTCTCTCTCTCTCTCTCTGTTTATATAAGTGGTTGATCTCTCTCTCTCTCTGTTTATATAAGTGGTTGATCTCTCTCTCTCTCTCTCTGTTTATATAAGTGGTTGATCTCTCTCTCTCTCTGTTTATATAAGTGGCTGATCTCTCTCTCTCTCTGTCTCTTTTTATTTAAGTGGTTGATCTCTCTCTCTCTCTGTTTATATAAGTGGTTGATCTCCTTTCTCTCTTTCTCTCTCTCTCTCTGTTTATATAAGTGGTCGATCTCTCTCTCTCTCTCTGTTTATATAAGTGGCTGAGCTCTCTCTGTCTCTGTTTATATAAGTTGTTGATCTCTCTCTCTCTCTCTCTCTCTCTCTGTTTATAGAGACGGTTGATCTCTCTCTCCCTCTCTCTGTTTATATAAGTGGTTGATCTCTCTCTCTGTTCATATAAGTGGTTGATCTCTATCTCTCTCTCTCTCTCTCTCTGTTTATATAAGTGGTTAATCTCTCTCTCTCTCTGTTTATATGAGTTGTTGATCTCTCTCTCTCTTTGTTTATATAAGTGGTTGATTTATCTCTCTCTCTCTGTTTATATAAGTGGTTGATCTCTCTCTCTCTGTTTATATAAGTGTTTGATGTCTCTCTCTCTCTCTCTCTGTTTATATAAGTGGTTGATCTCTCTCTCTCTCTCTTTGTTTATATAAGTGGTTGATTTCTCTGTCTTTCTCTCTGTTTATATAAGTTGTTGATCTCTCTCTCTCTCTGTTTATATAAGTGGTTGATCTCTCTCTCTCTCTGTTTATATAAGTGGTTGATCTCCCTCTCTCTCTCTCTCTGTTTATATAAGTGGTTGATCTCTCTCTCTCTCTCTCTTTTTATATAAGTGGTTGATCTCTCTCTCTCTCTCTGTTTATATAAGTGGGTGATCTCTCGCTCCCTCTGTTTATATAAGTTGTTGATCTCTCTCTCTCTCCCTCTCTCTGTTTATATAAGTGGTTGATCTCTCTCTGTTTATATAAGTGGATGATCTCTCTCTCTGTTTATATAAGTGGTTGATCTCTCACTCCCCCTCTCTGTTTATATAAGTGGTTGATCTCTCTCTCTCTCCCTCTCTCTGTTTATATAAGTGGTTGATCTCTCTCTCTCTCTGTTTATATAAGTGGATGATCTCTCTCTCTCTGTTTATATAAGTGGTTGATCTCTTTCTCTCTCTCTCTGTGTTTATATAAGTGGTAATCTTTCTCTCTCTCTCTCTCTGTTTATATAAGTGTATGATCTCTCTCTCTCTGTTTATATAAGTGGTTGATCTCTCTCTCTCCCTCTCTCTGTTTATATAAGTGGTTGATCTCTCTCCTTCTCTTTCCCTGTTTATATAAGTGGCTGGTCTCTCTCTCTCTCTCTCTCTCCCTCTGTTTATATAAGAGGTTGATCTCTCTCTCTCTCTCTCCCTCTCTCTCTCTGTGTGTTGAAATAAGTGGTTGATCTCTCTCTCTCTGTTTATATAAGTGGTTGATCTCTCTCTCTCTCTCTCTTTGTCTCTGTTTATATAAGTGGTTGATCTCTCCCTCCCTCCCTCTCTCTGTTTATATAAGTGGTTGATCTCCCTCTCTCTCTTTGTTTATATAAGTGGTTGATTTCTCTCTCTCTCTCTGTTTATATAAGTGGTTGATCTCTCTCTCTCTCTCTCTCTGTTTATATAAGTGGTTGTTCTAACTCTCCCTCTCTCTATATAAGTGGTTGATCTCTCTCACTGTCTCTCTCTGTTTATATAAGTTGTTGATCTCTCTCTCTGTTTATATAAGTGGTTGATCTCCTTTCTCTCTCTCTCTCTCTCTCTCTCTCTCTCTCTCTGTTTATATAAGTGGTTGATCTCTCTCTCTCGCTCCGTTTATATAAGTGGCTGATCTCTCTCTCTCTGTCTCTGTTTATATAAGTTGTTGATCTCTCTCTCTCTCTCTCTCTCTCTCTCTCTCTCTCTCTGTTTATATAAGTGGTTGATCTCTCTCTCTCCCTCTCTCTGTTTATATAAGTGGTTGATCTCTCTCCTTCTCTTTCCCTGTTTATATAAGTGGCTGGTCTCTCTCTCTCTCTCTCTCTCCCTCTGTTTATATAAGAGGTTGATCTCTCTCTCTCTCTCTCCCTCTCTCTCTCTCTGTGTGTTGAAATAAGTGGTTGATCTCTCTCTCTCTGTTTATATAAGTGGTTGATCTCTCTCTCTCTCTCTCTTTGTCTCTGTTTATATAAGTGGTTGATCTCTCCCTCCCTCCCTCTCTCTGTTTATATAAGTGGTTGATCTCCCTCTCTCTCTTTGTTTATATAAGTGGTTGATTTCTCTCTCTCTCTCTGTTTATATAAGTGGTTGATCTCTCTCTCTCTCTCTGTTTATATAAGTGGTTGTTCTAACTCTCCCTCTCTCTATATAAGTGGTTGATCTCTCTCACTGTCTCTCTCTGTTTATATAAGTTGTTGATCTCTCTCTCTGTTTATATAAGTGGTTGATCTCCTTTCTCTCTCTCTCTCTCTCTCTCTCTCTCTCTCTCTCTGTTTATATAAGTGGTTGATCTCTCTCTCTCGCTCCGTTTATATAAGTGGCTGATCTCTCTCTCTCTGTCTCTGTTTATATAAGTTGTTGATCTCTCTCTCTCTCTCTCTCTCTCTCTCTCTCTCTCTCTCTGTTTATATAAGTTGTTGATCTCTCTCTCTCTCTCTGTTTATATAAGTGGTTGATCTCTCTCTCTCTCTGTTTATATAAGTGGTTGATCTCTCAAACGCTCTCTCTCTCTGTTTATATAAGTTGTTGATCTCTCTCTCTCTCTCTGTTTCTCTAAGTGGTTGATTTCTCTCTCTCTCTCTGTTTATATAAGTGGTTGATTTCTCTCTCTCTCTGTTTATATAAGTGGTTGATCTCTCTCTCTCTCTCTCTGTTTATATAAGTGGCTGATCTCTCTCTCTCTCTGTCTCTTTTTATTTAAGTGGTTGATCTCTCTCTCTCTCTCTGTTTATATAAGTGGTTGATCTCTCTCTCTCTGTTTATATAAGTGGTTGATCTCTCTCTCTCTCTCTCTGTTTATATAAGTGGTTGATCTCTCTCTCTCTCTGTTTATATAAGTGGTTGATCTCTCTCTCTCTCTCTCTGTTTATATAAGTGGTTGATCTCTCTCTCTCTCTGTTTATATAAGTGGCTGATCTCTCTCTCTCTCTGTCTCTTTTTATTTAAGTGGTTGATCTCTCTCTCTCTCTGTTTATATAAGTGGTTGATCTCCTTTCTCTCTTTCTCTCTCTCTCTCTGTTTATATAAGTGGTCGATCTCTCTCTCTCTCTCTGTTTATATAAGTGGCTGAGCTCTCTCTGTCTCTGTTTATATAAGTTGTTGATCTCTCTCTCTCTCTCTCTCTCTCTCTCTCTGTTTATAGAGACGGTTGATCTCTCTCTCCCTCTCTCTGTTTATATAAGTGGTTGATCTCTCTCTCTGTTCATATAAGTGGTTGATCTCTATCTCTCTCTCTCTCTCTCTCTCTGTTTATATAAGTGGTTAATCTCTCTCTCTCTCTGTTTATATGAGTTGTTGATCTCTCTCTCTCTTTGTTTATATAAGTGGTTGATTTATCTCTCTCTCTCTGTTTATATAAGTGGTTGATCTCTCTCTCTCTGTTTATATAAGTGTTTGATGTCTCTCTCTCTCTCTCTCTGTTTATATAAGTGGTTGATCTCTCTCTCTCTCTCTTTGTTTATATAAGTGGTTGATTTCTCTGTCTTTCTCTCTGTTTATATAAGTTGTTGATCTCTCTCTCTCTCTGTTTATATAAGTGGTTGATCTCTCTCTCTCTCTGTTTATATAAGTGGTTGATCTCCCTCTCTCTCTCTCTCTGTTTATATAAGTGGTTGATCTCTCTCTCTCTCTCTCTGTTTATATAAGTGGTTGATCTCTCTCTCTCTCTCTGTTTATATAAGTGGGTGATCTCTCGCTCCCTCTGTTTATATAAGTGGTTGATCTCTCTCTCTCTCCCTCTCTCTGTTTATATAAGTGGTTGATCTCTCTCTGTTTATATAAGTGGATGATCTCTCTCTCTGTTTATATAAGTGGTTGATCTCTCACTCCCCCTCTCTGTTTATATAAGTGGTTGATCTCTCTCTCTCTCCCTCTCTCTGTTTATATAAGTGGTTGATCTCTCTCTCTCTCTGTTTATATAAGTGGATGATCTCTCTCTCTCTGTTTATATAAGTGGTTGATCTCTTTCTCTCTCTCTCTGTGTTTATATAAGTGGTAATCTTTCTCTCTCTCTCTCTCTGTTTATATAAGTGGATGATCTCTCTCTCTCTGTTTATATAAGTGGTTGATCTCTCTCTCTCCCTCTCTCTGTTTATATAAGTGGTTGATCTCTCTCCTTCTCTTTCCCTGTTTATATAAGTGGCTGGTCTCTCTCTCTCTCTCTCTCTCCCTCTGTTTATATAAGAGGTTGATCTCTCTCTCTCTCTCTCCCTCTCTCTCTCTCTGTGTGTTGAAATAAGTGGTTGATCTCTCTCTCTCTGTTTATATAAGTGGTTGATCTCTCTCTCTCTCTCTCTTTGTCTCTGTTTATATAAGTGGTTGATCTCTCCCTCCCTCCCTCTCTCTGTTTATATAAGTGGTTGATCTCCCTCTCTCTCTTTGTTTATATAAGTGGTTGATTTCTCTCTCTCTCTCTGTTTATATAAGTGGTTGATCTCTCTCTCTCTCTCTCTGTTTATATAAGTGGTTGTTCTAACTCTCCCTCTCTCTATATAAGTGGTTGATCTCTCTCACTGTCTCTCTCTGTTTATATAAGTTGTTGATCTCTCTCTCTGTTTATATAAGTGGTTGATCTCCTTTCTCTCTCTCTCTCTCTCTCTCTCTCTCTGTTTATATAAGTGGTTGATCTCTCTCTCTCGCTCCGTTTATATAAGTGGCTGATCTCTCTCTCTCTGTCTCTGTTTATATAAGTTGTTGATCTCTCTCTCTCTCTCTCTCTCTCTCTCTCTCTCTCTCTGTTCATAGAGACGGTTGATCTCTCTCTCCCTCTCTCTGTTCATATAAGTGGTTGATCTCTCTCTCTCTCTCTCTCTCTCTCTCTCTCTGTTTATATAAGTTGTTGATCTCTCTCTCTCTCTCTCTCTGTTTATATAAGTGTTTGATGTCTCTCTCTCTCTCTCTCTGTTTATATAAGTGGTTGATCTCTCTCTCTCTCTCTTTGTTTATATAAGTGGTTGATTTCTCTGTCTTTCTCTCTGTTTATATAAGTTGTTGATCTCTCTCTCTCTCTGTTTATATAAGTGGTTGATCTCTCTCTCTCTCTGTTTATATAAGTGGTTGATCTCCCTCTCTCTCTCTCTCTGTTTATATAAGTGGTTGATCTCTCTCTCTCTCTCTCTGTTTATATAAGTGGTTGATCTCTCTCTCTCTCTCTGTTTATATAAGTGGGTGATCTCTCGCTCCCTCTGTTTATATAAGTGGTTGATCTCTCTCTCTCTCCCTCTCTCTGTTTATATAAGTGGTTGATCTCTCTCTGTTTATATAAGTGGATGATCTCTCTCTCTGTTTATATAAGTGGTTGATCTCTCACTCCCCCTCTCTGTTTATATAAGTGGTTGATCTCTCTCTCTCTCCCTCTCTCTGTTTATATAAGTGGTTGATCTCTCTCTCTCTCTGTTTATATAAGTGGATGATCTCTCTCTCTCTGTTTATATAAGTGGTTGATCTCTTTCTCTCTCTCTCTGTGTTTATATAAGTGGTAATCTTTCTCTCTCTCTCTCTCTGTTTATATAAGTGGATGATCTCTCTCTCTCTGTTTATATAAGTGGTTGATCTCTCTCTCTCCCTCTCTCTGTTTATATAAGTGGTTGATCTCTCTCCTTCTCTTTCCCTGTTTATATAAGTGGCTGGTCTCTCTCTCTCTCTCTCTCTCCCTCTGTTTATATAAAAGGTTGATCTCTCTCTCTCTCTCTCCCTCTCTCTCTCTGTGTGTTGAAATAAGTGGTTGATCTCTCTCTCTCTGTTTATATAAGTGGTTGATCTCTCTCTCTCTCTCTCTTTGTCTCTGTTTATATAAGTGGTTGATCTCTCCCTCCCTCCCTCTCTCTGTTTATATAAGTGGTTGATCTCCCTCTCTCTCTTTGTTTATATAAGTGGTTGATTTCTCTCTCTCTCTCTGTTTATATAAGTGGTTGATCTCTCTCTCTCTCTCTCTCTGTTTATATAAGTGGTTGTTCTAACTCTCCCTCTCTCTATATAAGTGGTTGATCTCTCTCACTGTCTCTCTCTGTTTATATAAGTTGTTGATCTCTCTCTCTGTTTATATAAGTGGTTGATCTCCTTTCTCTCTCTCTCTCTCTCTCTCTCTCTCTCTCTCTGTTTATATAAGTGGTTGATCTCTCTCTCTCGCTCCGTTTATATAAGTGGCTGATCTCTCTCTCTCTGTCTCTGTTTATATAAGTTGTTGATCTCTCTCTCTCTCTCTCTCTCTCTCTCTCTCTCTCTCTCTCTCTCTGTTCATAGAGACGGTTGATCTCTCTCTCCCTCTCTCTGTTCATATAAGTGGTTGATCTCTCTCTCTCTCTCTCTCTCTCTCTCTCTCTCTCTGTTTATATAAGTTGTTGATCTCTCTCTCTCTCTCTCTGTTTATATAAGTGGTTGATCTCTCTCTCTCTCTGTTTATATAAGTGGTTGATCTCTCAAACGCTCTCTCTCTCTGTTTATATAAGTTGTTGATCTCTCTCTCTCTCTCTGTTTCTCTAAGTGGTTGATTTCTCTCTCTCTCTCTGTTTATATAAGTGGTTGATTTCTCTCTCTCTCTCTGTTTATATAAGTGGTTGATCTCTCTCTCTCTCTCTCTGTTTATATAAGTGGCTGATCTCTCTCTCTCTCTGTCTCTTTTTATTTAAGTGGTTGATCTCTCTCTCTCTCTCTGTTTATATAAGTGGTTGATCTCTCTCTCTCTCTGTTTATATAAGTGGTTGATCTCTCTCTCTCTCTCTGTTTATATAAGTGGTTGATCTCTCTCTCTCTCTGTTTATATAAGTGGTTGATCTCTCTCTCTCTCTCTGTGTTTATATAAGTGGTTGATCTCTCTCTCTCTCTGTTTATATAAGTGGCAGATCTCTCTCTCTCTCTGTCTCTTTTTATTTAAGTGGTTGATCTCTCTCTCTCTCTGTTTATATAAGTGGTTGATCTCCTTTCTCTCTCTCTCTCTCTCTCTGTTTATATAAGTGGTCGATCTCTCTCTCTCTCTCTGTTTATATAAGTGGCTGAGCTCTCTCTGTCTCTGTTTATATAAGTTGTTGATCTCTCTCTCTCTCTCTCTCTCTCTCTCTCTGTTTATAGAGACGGTTGATCTCTCTCTCCCTCTCTCTGTTTATATAAGTGGTTGATCTCTCTCTCTGTTCATATAAGTGGTTGATCTCTATCTCTCTCTCTCTCTCTCTCTCTCTCTCTCTCTCTCTCCCTCTGTTTATATAAGAGGTTGATCTCTCTCTCTCTCTCTCCCTCTCTCTCTCTCTGTGTGTTGAAATAAGTGGTTGATCTCTCTCTCTGTTTATATAAGTGGTTGATCTCTCTCTCTCTCTCTCTCTGTCTCTGTTTATATAAGTGGTTGATCTCTCCCTCCCTCCCTCTCTCTGTTTATATAAGTGGTTGATCTCTATCTCTCTCTCTCTGTTTATATAAGTGGTTGATCTCTCTCTCTCTCTGTTTATATGAGTGGATGATCTCTCTCTCTCTGTTTATATAAGTGGTTGATCTCTCTCCCTCTCTCTGTTTATATAAGTGGTTGAACTCTCTCTCTATCTGTCTCTGTTTATTTAAGTGGTTGATCTTTCTCTCTCTCTCTCTCTGTTGATATAATTGTTTGATCTCTCTCTCTCTGTTTATATAAGTGGGTGATCTCTCGCTCCCTCTGTTTATATAAGTGGTTGATCTCTCTCTCTCCCTCTCTCTGTTTATATAAGTGGTTGATCTCTCTTTCTGTTTATATAAGTGGTTGATCTCTCTCCTTCTCTTTCACTGTTTATATAAGAGGTTGATCTCTCTCTCTCTCTCTCTCTGTGTGTTGAAATAAGTGGTTGATCTCTCTCTCTCTCTGTTTATATAAGTGGTTGATCTCTCTCTCTCTCTCTCTCTCTCTCTGTCTCTGTTTACATAAGTGGTTGATCTCTCCCTCTCTCCATCTCTCTGTTTATATAAGTGGAAGATCTCACTCTCTCTGTTTATATAAGTGGTTGATCTCTCTCTCTCTCTCTGTCTCTGTTTATATAAGTGGTTGATCTCTCCCTCTCTCTCTCTCTCTGTTTATAGAAGTGGTTGATCTCTCTCTGTTTATATGAGTGGATGATCTCTCTCTCTGTTTATATAAGTGGTTGATTACTCTCTATCTCTCTGTTTATTTAAGTGGTTGATCTCTCTCTCTCTCTCTCTCTCTGTCTCTGTTTATATAAGTGGTTGATCTCTCTCACTCTCTGTGTTTATATAAGTGGCTGATCTCTCTCTCTCTGTCTATGTTTATATAAGTAGTTGATCTCTCTCTCTCTCTCTCTCTCTCTCTCTCTCTCTGTTTATATAAGTGGGTGATCTCTCGCTCCCTCTGTTTATATAAGTGGTTGATCTCTCTCTCTCTCCCTCTCTCTGTTTATATAAGTGGTTGATCTCTCTCTGTTTATATAAGTGGATGATCTCTCTCTCTGTTTATATAAGTGGTTGATCTCTCACTCCCCCTCTCTGTTTATATAAGTGGTTGATCTCTCTCTCTCTCCCTCTCTCTGTTTATATAAGTGGTTGATCTCTCTCTCTCTCTGTTTATATAAGTGGATGATCTCTCTCTCTCTGTTTATATAAGTGGTTGATCTCTTTCTCTCTCTCTCTGTGTTTATATAAGTGGTAATCTTTCTCTCTCTCTCTCTCTGTTTATATAAGTGGATGATCTCTCTCTCTCTGTTTATATAAGTGGTTGATCTCTCTCTCTCCCTCTCTCTGTTTATATAAGTGGTCAATCTCTCTCTCTCTCTCCCTCTGTTTATATAAGAGGTTGATCTCTCTCTCTCTCTCTCTCCCTCTCTCTCTCTGTGTGTTGAAATAAGTGGTTGATCTCTCTCTCTCTGTTTATATAAGTGGTTGATCTCTCTCTCTCTCTCTCTCTCTGTCTCTGTTTATATAAGTGGTTGATCTCTCCCTCCCTCCCTCTCTCTGTTTATATAAGTGGTTGATCTCTATCTCTCTCTCTCTGTTTATATAAGTGGTTGATCTCTCTCTCTCTGTTTATATGAGTGGATGATCTCTCTCTCTCTGTTTATATAAGTGGTTGATCTCTCTCCCTCTCTCTGTTTATATAAGTGGTTGAACTCTCTCTCTCTCTCTGTTTATATGAGTGGATGATCTCTCTCTCTGTTTATATAAGTGGTTGATCTCTCTCTCCCTCTCTCTCTGTTTATTTAAGTGGTTGATCTCTCTCTCTCTCTCTCTCTCTGTGTCTCTGTTTATTTAAGTGGTTGATCTTTCTCTCTCTCTCTCTCTGTTTATATAATTGTTTGATCTCTCTCTCTCTGTTTATATAAGTGGGTGATCTCTCGCTCCCTCTGTTTATATAAGTGGTTGATCTCTCTCTCTCCCTCTCTCTGTTTATATAAGTGGTTGATCTCTCTTTCTGTTTATATAAGTGGTTGATCTCTCTCCTTCTCTTTCACTGTTTATATAAGAGGTTGATCTCTCTCTCTCTCTCTGTGTGTTGAAATAAGTGGTTGATCTCTCTCTCTCTCTGTTTATATAAGTGGTTGATCTCTCTCTCTCTCTCTCTCTCTCTCTCTGTCTCTGTTTACATAAGTGGTTGATCTCTCCCTCTCTCCATCTCTCTGTTTATATAAGTGGAAGATCTCACTCTCTCTGTTTATATAAGTGGTTGATCTCTCTCTCTCTCTGTGTCTCTGTTTATATAAGTGGTTGATCTCTCCCTCTCTCTCTCTCTCTGTTTATAGAAGTGGTTGATCTCTCTCTGTTTATATGAGTGGATGATCTCTCTCTCTGTTTATATAAGTGGTTGATTACTCTCTATCTCTCTGTTTATTTAAGTGGTTGATCTCTCTCTCTCTCTCTCTCTGTCTCTGTTTATATAAGTGGTTGATCTCTCTCACTCTCTGTGTTTATATAAGTGGCTGATCTCTCTCTCTCTGTCTATGTTTATATAAGTAGTTGATCTCTCTCTCTCTCTCTCTCTCTCTCTCTCTGTTTATATAAGTGGTTGATCTCTCTCTCTCTCTGTTTATATGAGTGGATGATCTCTCTCTCTCTCTGTTTATATAAGTGGTTGATCTCTCTCCCTCTCTCTGTTTATATAAGTGGTTGAACTCTCTCTCTCTGTTTATATGAGTGGATGATCTCTCTCTCTGTTTATATAAGTGGTTGATCTCTCTCTCCCTCTCTCTCTGTTTATTTAAGTGGTTGATCTCTCTCTCTCTCTCTCTCTGTCTCTGTTTATTTAAGTGGTTGATCTTTCTCTCTCTCTCTCTCTGTTTATATAATTGTTTGATCTCTCTCTCTCTGTTTATATGAGTGGGTGATCTCTCGCTCCCTCTGTTTATATAAGTGGTTGATCTCTCTCTCTCCCTCTCTCTGTTTATATAAGTGGTTGATCTCTCTTTCTGTTTATATAAGTGGTTGATCTCTCGCCTTCTCTTTCACTGTTTATATAAGAGGTTGATCTCTCTCTCTCTCTCTCTCTGTGTGTTGAAATAAGTTGTTGATCTCTCTCTCTCTCTGTTTATATAAGTGGTTGATCTCTCTCTCTCTCTCTCTCTCTCTCTCTGTCTCTGTTTATATAAGTGGATGATCTCACTCTCTCTGTTTACATAAGTGGTTGATCTCTCTCTCTCTCTCTCTGTCTCTGTTTATATAAGTGGTTGATCTCTCCCTCTCTCTCTCTCTGTTTATAGAAGTGGTTGATCTCTCTCTGTTTATATGAGTGGATGATCTCTCTCTCTCTGTTTATATAAGTGGTTGATTACTCTCTATCTCTCTGTTTATTTAAGTGGTTGATCTCTCTCTCTCTCTCTCTCTCTCTCTGTCTCTGTTTATATAAGTGGTTGATCTCTCTCACTCTCTGTGTTTATATAAGTGGCTGATCTCAATTCAATTCAATTCAATTCAAGGGCTTTATTGGCATGGGAAACATGTGTTAACATTGCCAAAGCAAGTGAGGTAGACAACATACAAAGTGAAACGATCTCTCTCTCTCTGTCTATGTTTATATAAGTAGTTGATCTCTCTCTCTCTCTCTCTCTCTCTCTCTCTGTTTATAATGATGGTTGATCTCTCTCTCCCTCTCTCTGTTTATATAAGTGGTTGATCTCTCTCTCTGTTTATATAAGTGGTTGATCTCTCTCTCCGTCTCTCTGTTTATATAAGTGGTTGATCTCTCTCTCTGTTTATATAAGTGGTTGATCTCTCTCTCTCTCTCTCTCTCTCTCTCTCTCTCTCTGTTTATGTAAGTGGTTGATCTCTAACTCTCCCTCTGTTTATATAAGTGGTTGATCTCTCCCTCTCTCTCTCTCTCTGTCTCGCTCTCTGTTTATTGAGGTGGTTGATCTCTCTCTCCCTCTCTCTGTTTATGTAAGTGCTTGATCTCTCTCTCTCTCTCTCTCTCTCGGTTTATGTAAGTGGTTGATCTCTCTCTCTCTCTGTTTATATAAGTGGTTGATCGCTCTCTCTCTCTCTCTCTCTCTCTCTCTCTCTGTTTATATAAGTGGTTGATCTCCCTCTCTCTCTTTGTTTATATAAGTGGTTGATTTCTCTCTCTCTCTCTGTTTATATAAGTGGTTGATCTCTCTCTCTCTCTCTCTGTTTATATAAGTGGTTGTTCTAACTCTCCCTCTCTCTATATAAGTGGTTGATCTCTCTCACTGTCTCTCTCTGTTTATATAAGTTGTTGATCTCTCTCTCTGTTTATATAAGTGGTTGATCTCTCTCTCTCGCTCTGTTTATATAAGTGGCTGATGTCTCTCTCTCTGTCTCTGTTTATATAAGTTGTTGATCTCTCTCTCTCTCTCTCTCTCTCTCTCTCTCTGTTTATAGAGACGGTTGATCTCTCTCTCCCTCTCTCTGTTCATATAAGTGGTTGATCTCTCTCTCTCTCTCTCTCTCTCTCTCTCTCTGTTTATATAAGTTGTTGATCTCTCTCTCTCTCTCTGTTTATATAAGTGGTTGATCTCTCTCTCTCTCTGTTTATATAAGTTGTTGATCTCTCCCTCTCTCTCTCTGTTTATATAAGTGGTTGATCTCTCTCTCTCTCTCTGTTTATATAAGTGGCTGATCTCTCTCTCTCTCTGTCTCTTTTTATTTAAGTGGTTGATCTCTCTCTCTCTCTGTTTATATAAGTGGTTGATCTCCTTTCTCTCTCTCTCTCTTTCTCTCTCTGTTTATATAAGTGGTCGATCTCTCTCTCTCTCTCTGTTTATATAAGTGGCTGAGCTCTCTCTGTCTCTGTTTATATAAGTTGTTGATCTCTCTCTCTCTCTCTCTCTCCCTCTCTCTCTCTGTTTATAGAGACGGTTGATCTCTCTCTCCCTCTCTCTGTTTATATAAGTGGTTGATCTCTCTCTCTGTTCATATAAGTGGTTGATCTCTATCTCTCTCTCTCTCTCTCTCTCTCTCTGTTTATATAAGTGGTTAAACTCTCTCTCTCTGTTTATATAAGTTGTTGATCTCTCTCTCTTTGATTATATAAGTGGTTGATTTCTCTCTCTCTCTCTGTTTATATAAGTGGTTGATCTCTCTCTCTCTGTTTATATAAGTGGTTGATCTCTCTCTCTCTGTTTATATAAGTGTTTGATGTCTCTCTCTCTCTCTCTCTCTCTCTCTCTGTTTATATAAGTGGTTGATCTCTCTCTCTCGCTCTCTTTGTTTATATAAGTGGTTGATTTCTCTCTCTTTCTCTCTGTTTATATAAGTTGTTGATCTCTCTCTCTCTCTGTTTATATAAGTGGTTGATCTCTCTCTCTCTCTCTCTCTGTTTATATAAGTGATTGATCTCCCTCTCTCTCTCTCTCTGTTTATATAAGTGGTTGATCTCTCTCCCTCTCTCTCTCTCTGTTTATATAAGTGGTTGATCTCTCTCTCTCTCTCTGTTTATATAAGTGGTTGATCTCCCTCTCTCTCTCTGTTTATATAAGTGTTTGATGTCTCTCTCCCTCTCTCTCTGTTTATAGAAGTGGTTGATCTCTCTCTCTCCCTCTCTCTGTTTATATAAGTGGTTCTTCTCTCTCTCCCTCTCCCTGTTTATATAAGTGGCTCATCTCTCTCTCTCTCTCTCTCTCTGTTTATATAAGTGGTTGATCTCTCTCTCTCTCTCTCTGTGTTTATATAAGTGGTTGATCTCCCTCTCTCTCTCTGTTTATATAAGTGGTTGATATCCCTCTCTCTCTCTGTTTATATGAGTGTTTGATGTCTCTCTCCCTCTCTCTCTGTTTATAGAAGTGGTTGATCTCTCTCTCTCTCCCTCTCTCTGTTTATATAAGTGGTTGTTCTCTCTCTCCCTCTCTCTGTTTATATAAGTGTTTCATCTCTCTCTCTCTCTCTGTTTATATAAGTGGTTGATCTCTCTCTCTCTCTCTCTCCGTTTCTCTGTTTATATAAGTGGTTGTTCTCTCTCTCCCTCTCTCTGTTTATATAAGTGGTTGATCTCTATCTCTCTCTCTCTCTCTCTCTCTCTGTTTACATAAGTGGTTGATCTCTCTCTCTCTCTCTCTCTCTCTCTCTGTTTATATAAGTGGTTGATTTCTCTCTCTCTGTTTATATAAGTTGTTTATCTCTCTCTCTCTCTCTCTCTGTTTATATAAGTGGTTGATCTCTCCCTTCTCTGTTTTTTAAGTGTACTAGAGTGATTGTACAAGTAACTGTAGTAACAGTAGCCATGGCGATAGGTTGGGGTGCGCTTCCTACACAACCCCCCACATCCAGTCCACATGCATATGAGAGGTAGTACATGTTACGCCTGTGACATCATACCCATAGTATATGTGACATCACACACACGGCACACGCAATGCAGATGGGATGGAGTGAAGCCAGCCTCAGCCCAGGGGAAACCACAGAGATATACAGGGAGGAAGAGGAGGAGGATGAGGAAGATGAAGAGGAGGAAGATGAAGGAAAAGAGGAAGAGAAGGAAGGGAAAGAGGAGGTTGAGGAGGAAGATGAGGAAGGGAAAGAGAAGGAAGAGGAGGAAGGGAAAGAGGTGGAAGGGAGCGATGTGGAAGAGGAGGTTGAGGAGGAAAGGAAAGAGGAAGAGGAGGATGAGGAAGATGGAGAGGGGGGAAGGGGAGGAGGGAGAAGCAGCAGGCAGATTTGGAAGATGACTTTCAGTAACAGCTGACCAAAGGTCAGGGTCAGGTCAGAGAAGGTCACACAGTCTCTTTTTCATGTAAAAATATATATATATATATACACACACACACTGCTGTTCAAAAGTTTGGGGTCACTTAGAAATGTCCTTGTTTTTGAACATTTTTTGAACATTAAAATAACATTGATTAGAAATACCGTGTAGACTTTGTTAATGTTGTAAATGTCTATTGTTGCTTGAAACGACTGATTTTTTTTAATGGAATATCTACACAGGTGTAGAGGCCCATTATCAGCAACCATCACTCATGTGTTCCAATGGCACGTTGTGTTAGCTAATCCAAGTTTATCATTTTAAAGGGCTTTTTTTTGTACATTAAAATCGAATCAATGTTAATTTTACTGTTAAAAAAAATGTAGCTTTTCTTTCAAAAACAAGGACAAGTGACCGTAAACTTTTGAACAGTAGTGTGTATATATATTTTATATATAAAGGCTTAAAATATAAGCAAGTTAAAATGGCAAATTCCATAATAAAACTCACAGCGGAAATGAGAATAGTGGTAAAAGAAGATTTGTCTCACCTAAGATAGCAGTTGGCACAAAGGGATCTGGTCATAAAACCCCCCCCCCCCCAAAAAAAAAACAAGTGCAGAGATTGGAGGAAGAAGAGAGAGAGAGAGAAAATAGAGGTAAATAAAAGAATAGGAGATAAGAATTAAATAACAGAGCACAGTGAATGTGATTATAGACCGAGGCTAGAAGAAGAATAGACAGAAGAATATAGGCTTTATAGCCGCAGACATAAGAGCTATCAAATCTCACACAAAGAGACTCTGTGGACTGTTGATATGGAAAGGCACAAATATAGCTAGGCGCCTTCATAAAGAGCACGTTTACTGGAAATGATTGATCCAACAACGGCCTAGGTTTAAAGGTGAGAAGATAAACACTCTTGTCAGCTCATCGCTAGGTACTTTTTTTTCCAACCATTGACTTGTACTCTCTACTACCTACAGTGAGTATAATATATAGAAACAGAATGGTGTGTGTTTAAAAGTGTTTACCTGGGTAGTAGGACTTGGGGATCGTTGAACTGAGGGTATTAGACTTGTTCAGGGTGAAGGAGGAAGGGGACAACACAGCTAGAGACAGAAAATAAACAATCGTCAATTATATAGTTATAGAATCTCAACATAATCATTGAACATGAATATAATGTATGTGAATCATGTAATCTTAGTAGCTTAGTAGTCATTTAGTGTAGTAGTTTAGGACCAACACCATGTCACCTAGGACCAATACCATCTAGGACCAACACCATCTAGGACCAACACCATCTAGGACCAACACCATCTAGGACCAACACCATCTAGGACCAACACCATCTAGGACCAATACCATCTAGGACCAATACCATCTAGGACCAACACCATCTAGGACCAACACCATCTAGGACCAACACCATCTAGGACCAACACCATCTAGGACCAACACCATCTAGGACCAACACCATCTAGGACGAACACCATCTAGGAACAACACCATCTAGGACCAACACCATGTCATCTAGGACCAATACCATCTAGGACCAACACCATCTAGGACCAACACCATCTAGGACCAACACCATCTAGGACCAACACCATCTAGGACGAACACCATCTAGGAACAACACCATCTAGGACCAACACCATGTCATCTAGGACCAATACCATCTAGGACCAACACCATCTAGGACCAACACCATCTAGGACCAACACCATCTAGGACCAACACCATCTAGGACGAACACCATCTAGGAACAACACCATGTCATCTAGGAACAACACCACCTAGGACCAACACCCTCTAGGACCAACACCATCTAGGACCAACACCATCTAGGACCAATACCATCTAGGACCAATACCATCTAGGACCAACACCATCTAGGACCAACACCATCTAGGACCAACACCATCTAGGACCAACACCATCTAGGACCAATACCATCTAGGACCAACACCATCTAGGACCAACACCATCTAGGACCAACACCATCTAGACCCAACACCATGTCATCTAGGACCAACACCATGTCATCTAGGACCAACACCATCTAGGACCAACACCATCTAGGACCAACACCATGTCATCTAGGACCAACACCATCTAGGAACAACACCATCTAGGACCAACACCATCTAGGACCAACACCATCTAGGACCAACACCATCTAGGACCAACACCATCTAGGACCAACACCATCTAGGACCAACACCATGTAATCTATGACCAACACCATCTAGGATCAATACCATGTCACAGTCCTCTCCTAGGACCAGGGGATGTAGTTACAGGGTCGACTAACACCATCTAGGACCAGAGGATGTAGTTACAGGGATGACTAACACCATCTAGGACCAGAGCATGACTAACACCATCTAGGACCAGATGATGTAGTTACAGGGATGACTAACACCATCTAGGACCAGAGGATGTAGTTACAGGGATGACTAACACCATCTAGGACCAGAGGATGTAGTTACAGGGATGACTAACACCATCTAGGACCAAAGGATGTAGTTACAGGGATGACTAACACCATCTAGGACCAGAGGATGTAGTTACAGGGATGACCAACACCATCTAGGACCAACACCATCTAGGACCAACACCATCTAGGACTAAAACCATCTAGGACCAACACCATATAGGACCAACACCATGTCATATAGGACCAACAGAATCTAGGACCATCAGCATCTAGGACCAACACCATCTAGTTCCAACACCATGTCATCTAGGACCAACACCATGTCATCTAGGACCAACACCATGTCATCTAGGACCAACACCATCTAGGACCAACACCATCTAGGACCAACACCATCTAGGACCAACACCATGTCATCTAGGACCAACAACATCGAGGACCAAAACCATCTAGGACCAACACCATCTAGGACCAATACCATCTAGGACCAACACCATGTCATCTAGGACCAACACCATCTAGGACCAACACCATCTAGGACCAACACCATGTCATCTAGGACCAATACCATCTAGTTCCAACACCATGTCATCTAGGACCAACACCATGTCATCTAGGACCAATACCATCTAGGACCAACACCATCGAGGACCAACACCTTGTCATCTAGGACCAACACCATCTAGGACCAACACCATGTCATCTAGGACCAACACCATCTAGTTCCAACACCATGTCATCTAGGACCAACACCATCTAGTTCCAACACCATGTCATCTAGGACCAACACCATGTCATCTAGGACCAATACCATCTAGGACCAACACCATCGAGGACCAACACCTTGTCATCTAGGACCAACACCATTTAGGACCAACACCATCTAGGACCAACACCATGTCATCTAGGACCAACACCATCTAGTTCCAACACCATGTCATCTAGGACCAACACCATCTAGTTCCAACACCATGTCATCTAGGACCAACACCATGTCATCTAGGACCAACACCATGTAATCTAGGACCAACACCATCTAGGACCAACACCATCTAGGACCAACACCATGTCATTTAGGACCAATACCATCTAGGACCAACACCATGTCATCTAGGACCAACACCATCTAGGACCAACACCATGTCATCTAGGACCAACACCATCTAGGACCAACACCATCTAGGACCAACACCATGTCATCTAGGACCAACACCATCGAGGACCAACACCATCTAGGACCAACACCATCTAGGACCAATACCATCTAGGACCAACACCATGTCATCTAGGACCAACACCATCTAGGACCAACACCATCTAGGACCAACACCATGTCATCTAGGACACATACCATCTAGTTCCAACACCATGTCATCTAGGACCAACACCATGTCATCTAGGACCAATACCATCTAGGACCAACACCATCGAGGACCAACACCTTGTCATCTAGGACCAACACCATCTAGGACCAACACCATCTAGGACCAACACCATGTCATCTAGGACCAACACCATCTAGTTCCAACACCATGTCATCTAGGACCAACACCATCTAGTTCCAACACCATGTCATCTAGGACCAACACCATGTCATCTAGGACCAACACCATGTAATCTAGGACCAACACCATCTAGGACCAACACCATCTAGGACCAACACCATGTCATCTAGGACCAATACCATCTAGGACCAACACCATGTCATCTAGGACCAACACCATCTAGGACCAACACCATCTAGGACCAACACCATGTCATCTAGGACCAACACCATCTAGGACCAACACCATCTAGTTCCAACACCATGTCATCTAGGACCAACACCATGTCATCTAGGACCAACACAATCTAGGACCAACACCATGTCATCTAGTTCCAACACCATGTCATCTAGGACCAACACCATGTCATCTAGCACCAATACCATCTAGGACCAACACCATGTCATCTAGGACCAACACCATCTAGGACCAACACCATCTAGGACCAAGACCATGTCATCTAGGACCAACACCATCTAGGACCAACACCATCTAGGACCAACACCATCTAGGACCAACACCATGTCATCTAGGACCAACACCATCTAGGACCAACACCATCTAGGACCAACACCATGTCATCTAGGACCAACACCATCTAGGACCAACACCATGTCATCTAGGACCAACACCATCTAGGACCAACACCATCCAGGACCAACACCATCTCTGGCCAACACCATCTAGGACCAACACCATCTAGGACCAACACCATCTAGGACCAACACCATCTAGGACCAACACCATCTAGGACCAACACCATCCAGGACCAACACCATCTCTGGCCAACACCATCTAGGACCAACACCATCTAGGACCAACACCATCTAGGACCAACACCATCTAGGACCAACACCATCTAGGACCAACACCATCTAGGATCAACACCATCTAGGACTAAAACCATCTAGGACCAACACCATATAGGACCAACACCATGTCATATAGGACCAACAGAATCTAGGACCATCAGCATCTAGGACCAACACCATCTAGTTCCAACACCATGTCATCTAGGACCAACACCATGTCATCTAGGACCAACACCATCTCATCTAGGACCAACACCATCTAGGACCAACACCATCTAGGACCAACACCATCTAGGACCAACACCATGTCATCTAGGACCAACAACATCGAGGACCAAAACCATCTAGGACCAACACCATCTAGGACCAATACCATCTAGGACCAACACCATGTCATCTAGGACCAACACCATCTAGGACCAACACCATCTAGGACCAACACCATGTCATCTAGGACCAATACCATCTAGTTCCAACACCATGTCATCTAGGACCAACACCATGTCATCTAGGACCAATACCATCTAGGACCAACACCATCGAGGACCAACACCTTGTCATCTAGGACCAACACCATCTAGGACCAACACCATGTCATCTAGGACCAACACCATCTAGTTCCAACACCATGTCATCTAGGACCAACACCATCTAGTTCCAACACCATGTCATCTAGGACCAACACCATGTCATCTAGGACCAATACCATCTAGGACCAACACCATCGAGGACCAACACCTTGTCATCTAGGACCAACACCATTTAGGACCAACACCATCTAGGACCAACACCATGTCATCTAGGACCAACACCATCTAGTTCCAACACCATGTCATCTAGGACCAACACCATCTAGTTCCAACACCATGTCATCTAGGACCAACACCATGTCATCTAGGACCAACACCATGTAATCTAGGACCAACACCATCTAGGACCAACACCATCTAGGACCAACACCATGTCATTTAGGACCAATACCATCTAGGACCAACACCATGTCATCTAGGACCAACACCATCTAGGACCAACACCATGTCATCTAGGACCAACACCATCTAGGACCAACACCATCTAGGACCAACACCATGTCATCTAGGACCAACACCATCGAGGACCAACACCATCTAGGACCAACACCATCTAGGACCAATACCATCTAGGACCAACACCATGTCATCTAGGACCAACACCATCTAGGACCAACACCATCTAGGACCAACACCATGTCATCTAGGACACATACCATCTAGTTCCAACACCATGTCATCTAGGACCAACACCATGTCATCTAGGACCAATACCATCTAGGACCAACACCATCGAGGACCAACACCTTGTCATCTAGGACCAACACCATCTAGGACCAACACCATCTAGGACCAACACCATGTCATCTAGGACCAACACCATCTAGTTCCAACACCATGTCATCTAGGACCAACACCATCTAGTTCCAACACCATGTCATCTAGGACCAACACCATGTCATCTAGGACCAACACCATGTAATCTAGGACCAACACCATCTAGGACCAACACCATCTAGGACCAACACCATGTCATCTAGGACCAATACCATCTAGGACCAACACCATGTCATCTAGGACCAACACCATCTAGGACCAACACCATCTAGGACCAACACCATGTCATCTAGGACCAACACCATCTAGGACCAACACCATCTAGTTCCAACACCATGTCATCTAGGACCAACACCATGTCATCTAGGACCAACACAATCTAGGACCAACACCATGTCATCTAGTTCCAACACCATGTCATCTAGGACCAACACCATGTCATCTAGCACCAATACCATCTAGGACCAACACCATGTCATCTAGGACCAACACCATCTAGGACCAACACCATCTAGGACCAAGACCATGTCATCTAGGACCAACACCATCTAGGACCAACACCATCTAGGACCAACACCATCTAGGACCAACACCATGTCAACTAGGACCAACACCATCTAGGACCAACACCATCTAGGACCAACACCATGTCATCTAGGACCAACACCATCTAGGACCAACACCATGTCATCTAGGACCAACACCATCTAGGACCAACACCATCCAGGACCAACACCATCTCTGGCCAACACCATCTAGGACCAACACCATCTAGGACCAACACCATCTAGGACCAACACCATCTAGGACCAACACCATCCAGGACCAACACCATCTCTGGCCAACACCATCTAGGACCAACACCATCTAGGACCAACACCATCTAGGACCAACACCATCTAGGACCAACACCATCTAGGATCAACACCATCTAGGACCAACACCATGTCATCTAGGACCAACACCATCTAGGACCAACACCATCTAGGACCAACACCATGTCATCTAGGACCAACACCATCTAGGACCAACACCATCTAGGACCAACACCATGTCATCTAGGACCAACACCATCTAGGACCAACACCATGTCATCTAGGACCAACACCATCTAGGACCAACACCATGTCATCTAGGACCAACACCATCTAGGACCAACACCATGTCATCTAGGACCAACACCATCTAGGACCAACACCATCCAGGACCAACACCATCTAGGACCAACACCATCTAGGACCAACACCATCTAGGACCAACACCATCTAGGACCAACACCATTTCATCTAGGACCAACACCATCTAGGACCAACACCATCTAGGACCAACACCATGTCATCTAGGACCAACACCATCTAGGACCAACACCATCTAGGACCAACACCATGTCATCTAGGACCAACACCATCTAGGACCAACACCATGTCATCTAGGACCAACACCATCTAGGACCAACACCATCCAGGACCAACACCATCTAGGACCAACACCATCTAGGACCAACACCATCCAGGACCAACACCATCTAGGACCAACACCATCCAGGACCAACACCATCTAGGACCAACACCATCTAGGACCAACACCATCTAGACCCAACACCATGTCATCTAGGACCAACACCATGTCACCTAGGACCAATACCATCTAGGACCAACACCATGTCATCTAGGACCAACACCATCTAGGACCAACACCATCTAGGACCAACACCATGTCATCTAGGACCAACACCATCTAGGACCAACACCATCTAGGACCAATACCATCTAGGACCAACACCATCCAGGACCAACACCATCTAGGACCAACACCATCTAGGACCAATACCATCTAGGACCAACACCATCTAGGACCAACACCATGTAATCTATGACCAACACCATCTAGGACCAATACCATGTCACAGTCCTCTCCTAGGACCAGGGGATGTAGTTACAGGGTCGACTAACACCATCTAGGACCAGAGGATGTAGTTACAGGGATGACTAACACCATCTAGGACCAGAGCATGACTAACACCATCTAGGACCAGATGATGTAGTTACAGGGATGACTAACACCATCTAGGACCAGAGGATGTAGTTACAGGGATGACTAACACCATCTAGGACCAGAGGATGACTAACACCATCTAGGACCAGAGGATGTAGTTACAGGGATGACTAACACCATCTAATATAGACATCTAAATGACACCAATAGACAGTCAACAACTGAGGTGATGGGTCTTCTGGACCGGTTTTGGGAACAGGAGGGCAATATTAGGGGACCTCAGGCTTTGAGAACAGGAGGGACAAGAACAGTAGGACAACATAATTTACGTTTACTAATATTGTCTTATTCACACCCCTCCCTGTCTGTCTAAAGCCTCTGTCCTTATCCCAGTAATATTGTCTTGTTCACACCCCTGTCTGTCTGTCCAAAGCCTCTGTCCTTATCCCAGTAATATTGTCTTGTTCACACCCCTCCCTGTCTGTCTAAAGCCTCTGTCCTTATCCCAGTAATATTGTCTTGTTCACACCCCTCCCTGTCTGTCTAAAGCCTCTGTCCTTATCCCAGTAATATTGTCTTGTTCACACCCCTCCCTGTCTGTCTAAAGCCTCTGTCCTTATCCCAGTAATATTGTCTTGTTCACACCCCTGTCTGTCCAAAGCCTCTGTCCTTATCCCAGTAATATTGTCTTATTCACACCCCTCCCTGTCTGTCTAAAGCCTCTGTCCTTATCCCAGTAATATTGTCTTGTTCACACCCCTCCCTGTCTGTCTAAAGCCTCTGTCCTTATCCCAGTAATATTGTCTTGTTCACACCCCTGTCTGTCCAAAGCCTCTGTCCTTATCCCAGTAATATTGCCCTACGGTCCTTGCCCCTTCTGTTCTAAAGCCTGAGCCCCCTGATTTAAAAAAATAAATAAAACATGTTTATTTCACATGGCCAGTTGACCTACCTGGTTAAATAAAGGTTAAATAAATTAAATATTATTATTTTTAAATCAGGGGGCTCAGGCTTTAGAACAGAAGGGGCAAGGACTGTAGGGCAATATTACTGCGATAAGGACCGAGATAACAGTGGACAGAGGCTTTGGACAGAGAGGGAGGGGTGTGAACAAGGCAATATTAGAGGGATGAGGACTTCATCAGTTTTAGGACAACCACAGTGATAGACAGTCAGTTGAGGTCAAAGCTTATGTGTCTCCTGCAGAGCTTGGGGACTCAGACTGGAGGAGGAGGAGGAGGAGGAGGAGGAGGAGGAAGAGGAGGTTGTAATCTCTGAGGCCTATCCCCAGCTGCACCACATCTACCCAGAGACTAAGGTAAGGTAGGGTCTTTAGGTTTAGGTTAGGTTTTGTTATTAGGATTTAGGGTGATGTCAGGGTAAGATGCTGTCATTAGCTACCCATGTAGCTGTACTTATTGTATTGAAGTCAACATCAGCATAAGGATTGTAGCGTGTCAGATGTTAAGACACTGAGGTGTGTGGGGTTGCTGTTGCTGCAGTGCATACTGTACTGAAACCAAGTTCATGGGCATTAGATAGGCCTACATTAGATATATCTACATTAGATATATCTACAATAAATATACCTATATTAAATAGGTTTCCATTAGATATATCTACATTAAATAGGTCTACATTAGATAGGTCTACATTAAATATATCTACATTAGATATATCTACATTAAATAGGCCAACATTAGATATATTTACATTACATAGACCTACATTAGATAGGTCTACATTAGATATATCATTAGATATATAATTAGATATATTTACATTAGATTATGAGGGGGCTGGAGAGAAGCTAACCTACAGACTGAGCTGTTAGGTCTAATCCGAGACTGAGGTGCTGTAGGATTGTATGTTATTTATGGTTATGTGTTGCTATTAACTGTGTGGAGTTTTAGGTTTAGTAGTAGTAGTATATATATATATATATATGTGTATAGGGCAACCTGGACTCTTGAATACTCCTGAATACTTACTTCTGCCATTGACGGCGAGGGTGCACTCGCTACGGCCATTGAGTGTGAGAGGACACTCACTCCTGGTGTTGAGGGTTTGGCTGTGAGTGTCCATGAACGACAAGGCCTCGTCGCAGTTTGTCCCCTGCTCCGTATAACTCTTATCCATAGAGTTAACCATCACTGTCATCTCCTGTCGAGTACTGCTCAACGTCTCCTTACGCTTCTTAGCCAGCTTCCTGTTTAGGAGAACATAATAACAGTAACGTCATAAGGAAAAGAGTTAAACAAATGATGGAAGAGAGGATGATGGTAGAGAGGATGATGGTAGAGAGGATGAGGGTAGAGAGGATGATGGTAGAGAGGAAAATGGAAGAGAGGATGATGGTAGAGAGGATGATGGTAGAGAGGATGATGGTAGAGAGGATGATGGTAGAGAGGATGAGGGTAGAGAGGATGATGGTAGAGAGGAAAATGGAAGAGAGGATGATGGTAGAGATGATGATGGTAGAGAAGATGATGGTAGAGAGGATGATGGTAGAGAGGATGAGGGTAGAGAGGATGAGGGTAGAGAGGATGATGGTAGAGAGGAAAATGGAAGAGAGGATGATGGTAGAGAGGATGATGGTAGAGAGGATGAGGGTAGAGAGGATGATGGTAGAGAGGATGAGGGTAGAGAGGATGAGGGTAGAGAGGATGATGGTAGAGAGGAAAATGGAAGAGAGGATGATGGTAGAGAGGATGATGGTAGAGAGGATGAGGGTAGAGAGGATGATGGTAGAGAGGAAAATGGAAGAGAGGATGATGGTAGAGATGATGATGGTAGAGAGGATGATGGTAGAGAGGATGAGGGTAGAGAAGATGAGGGTAGAGAGGATGAGGGTAGAGAGGATAATGTTAGAGAGGATGATGTTAGAGAGGATGATGTTAGAGAGGATGATGGAAGAGAGGATGATGGTAGAGAGGATGATGGTATAGAGGATGATGGAAGAGAGGATGATGGTAGAGAGGATGATGGTAGAGAGGATGATGTTAGAGAGGATGATGGAAGAGAGGATGATGTTAGAGAGGATGATGGTAGAGAGGATGATGGTAGAGAGAATGATGGTAGAGCGGATGATGTTAGAGAGGATGATTGAAGAGATGATGATGGTAGAAAGGATGATGGTAGAGAGGATGATGGAAGAGAGGATGATGGTAGAGAGGATGATGGTAAAGGGGATGATGGCTCTAACCAGAATAGAAAGAGGAGTGGGAGGCCCCGATGCACAATTGAGCAAGAAGACAAGTACATTAGAGTGTCAGTTTGAGAAACAGATGCCTAACAAGTCCTCAACTGGCAGCTTCATTAAATAGTACCCTCAAAACAACCGTCTCAACGTCAACAGTGAAGAGGCAACTCCGGGATGCCTCTTCACTGTTCACTACTCCATAGAGCATCATCATGGTATTCTACTCCATAGAGCATCATCATGGTATTCTACTCCATAGAGCATCATCATGGTATTCTACTCCATAGAGCATCATCATGGTATTCTACTCCATAGAGCATCATCATGGTATTCTACTCCATAGAGCATCATCATGGTATTCTACTCCATATAGCCTCGTCACGGTATTCTACTCTATAGAGCCTCATCATGGTATTCTACTCCATAGAAATAGAGTCGCATCATGGTAATCTACTCTATAGAGTCTCATCATGGTATTCTACTCCATAGAGCCTCATCGTGGTATTCTACTCCATAGAAATATAGTCTCATCATGGTATTCTACTCCATAGAGTCTCATCATGGTATTCTACTCCATAGAGCATCATCATGGTATTCTACTCCATAGAGCATCATCATGGTATTCTACTCCATAGAGCATCATCATGGTATTCTACTCCATAGAGCATCATCATGGTATTCTACTCCATATAGCCTCGTCACGGTATTCTACTCTATAGAGCCTCATCATGGTATTTTACTCCATAGAAATAGAGTCGCATCATGGTAATCTACTCTATAGAGTCTCATCATGGTATTCTACTCCATAGAGCCTCATCGTGGTATTCTACTCCATAGAAATATAGTCTCATCTTGGTATTCTACTCCATAGAGTCTCATCATGGTATTCTACTCCATAGAGCCTCGTCATGGTATTCTACTCCATAGAAATAGAGTCTCATCATTGTATTCTACTCCATAGAAACAGAGCCTCATCATGGTATTCTACTCCATAGAAATAGAGTCGCATCATGGTAATCTACTCCATAGAAATAGAGTCTCATCATCTAGTTTTAGGACAACCACAGTGATAGACAGTGATAGACAGTCAGTTGAGGTCAAAGCTTAAGTGTCTCCTGCAGAGCTTGGGGAGACAGACTGAAGGAGGAGGAGGAGGAGGAAGAGGAGGATCTAATCTCTGAGGCCTATCCCCAGCTGCACCACATCTACCCAGAGACTAAGGTAGGGTCTTTAGGAAGAGGACAAGTACATCAGAGTGTCTAGTTTGAGAAACAGACACCTAACAAGTCCTCAACTGGCAGCTTCATTAAATAGTACCCGCAAAACACCAGTCTCAACATCAACAGTGAAGAGGCGACTCCGGGATGCTGGCCTTCTAGGCAGAGTTGCAAAGAAAAAGCCATATGTCTCATCGTGGTATTCTACTCCATAGAGTCTCATCATGGTATTCAACTCCATAGAAATATAGTCTCATCATGGTATTCTGCTCCATAGAGTCTCATCATGGTATTCTACTCCATAGAGCCTCACCATGGTATTCTACTCCATAGAAATAGAGTCTCATCATGGTATTCTACTCCATAGAGTCTCGTCATGGTATTCTACTCCATAGAAAAATAGTCTCATCATGGTATTCTACTCCATAGAGCCTCACCATGGTATTCTACTCCATAGAAATAGAGTCTCATCATGGTATTCTACTCCATAGAGTCTCGTCATGGTATTCTACTCCATAGAAATATAGTCTCATCATGGTATTCTACTCCATAGAGCCTCATCATGGTATTCTACTCCATAGAAATAGAGTCTCATCATGGCATTCAACTCCATAGAAATAGAGTCTCATCATGGTATTCTACTCCATAGAAATATAGTCTCATCATGGTATTCTACTCCATAAAGCCTCATCATGGTATTCTACTCCATAGAAATATAGTCTCATCATGGTATTCTACTCCATAGAGCCTCATCATGGTATTCAACTCCATAGAAATAGAGTAATGGTATTCTACTCCATAGAAATATAGGCTCATCATGGTATTCTACTCCATAGAGCCTCATCATGGTATTCTACTCCATAGAAATATAGTCTCATCATGGTATTCTACTACATAGAAATAGAGTCTCATCATGTTACTCCACTCCATATAAATAGAGTCTCATCATGGTATTCTACTCCATAGAGCCTCATCATGGTATTCTACTCCATAGAAATACAGTCTCTTCACTGTTCACTACTCCATAGAGCCTCATCATGGTATTCTACCCCTTAGAGCCTCAGCATGGTATTCTACTAATAGAGCCTCATCATGGTATTCTTCTACTCCATAGAAATAGAGTCTCTTCACTGTTCACTACTCCATAGAGCCTCATCATGGTATTCTACTCCATAGAAAAAGGGTCTCTTCACTGTTCACTACTCCATAGAGCCTAATCATTGTATTCTACTCCATAGAGCCTCATCATGGTATTCTACTCCATAGAAATAGAGTCTCATCATGGTATTCTACTCCATAGAGTCTCGTCATGGTATTCTACTCCATAGAGCCTCATCATGGTATTCTACTCCATAGAGTTCCATCATGGTATTCTACTCCATAGATTCCCATCATGGTATTCTACTCCATAGAAATAGAGTCTCATCATGGTATTCTACTCCATAGAGCCTCATCATGGTATTATACTCCATAGAGCATCATCATGGTATTCTACTCCATAGAAATAGAGTCTCATCATGGTCTTCTACTCCATAGAAATAGAGTCTCATTCTAGATCTGTACTCTACCCTATATCAGAAAACCTATGATATCACAAATCGGCTAGCTAGGTTCCTTCAGTTGAACGCATCTTTACAAAGTCGTTAACAAAACAACAACTCTACTCGAACGCACACGCACAGACACGCACTACACTCACACAAACACCACGCAGTCTAGAGATAGATTTAAAGTAGAGTTATCAACACAGGGACAAATAGAACTGCTCAGTCCTATTTAACCAACAGCAATACAGTATTGACCCTGTCTGATCAAGTTCTCATTCTACAATACACTGTAGCTCATGGTCAAATGAAGGCCTCTGCATTGTACCCCTAAATGGAGTTGTACTTAACAAAGACATGCTTATTTCTAGTCTCCCGTTGCCGTGGGGGTAATTCACCCTGACCTTTAATATGTCTCTCTCCCTCTCCCTCTCCCTCCCCCTCCCTCTCCCTCTCTCTCTCTCTCTCTCTCTCCCTCTCTCTCTCTCTCTCTCTCTCTGTCTATAACACTCCTCTCTCTCTGTCTATAACACTCCTCTCTCTCTCTCCATCTCCATCTCCCTCTCGTCTCTCTCTCTCTCTCTCTCTCTCTCTCTCTCCCTCTCTCTCTCTCACTCTCTCTCTCACTCTCTCAATTCAATTCAATTCAATTCAAGGGGCTTTATTGGAATGGGAAACATGTGTTAACATTGCCAAAGCAAGTCCCTCTCTCTCTCTCTCTCTCTCTCTCTCTCTCTCTCTCTCTCTCTCTCTCTCTCTCTCTCTCTGTCTATAACACTCCTCTCTCTCTCTCTCTCTCTCTCTCTGTCTATAACACTCCTCTCTCTCTGTCTATAACACTCCTCTCTCTCTCTGTCTATAACACTCCTCTCTCTCTCTCTCTCTCTGTCTATAACACTCCTCTCTCTCTCTCTCTCTCTCTCTCTGTCTATAACACTCCTCTCTCTCTGTCTATAACACTCCTCTCTCTCTCTGTCTATAACACTCCTCTCTCTCTCTCTCTCTCTGTCTATAACACTCCTCTCTCTCTCTCTCTGTCTATAACACTCCTCTCTCTCTGTCTATAACACTCCTCTCTCTCTCTGTCTATAACACTCCTCTCTCTCTCTCTCTCTGTCTATAACACTCCTCTCTCTCTCTCTCTCTGTCTATAACACTCCTCTCTCTCTCTGTCTATAACACTCCTCTCTCTCTCTCTCTCCCTCTCTAATTCAGAACTAATTGAAAACAGCTTGGTAGTGAACATACATTACAATGTACTGCTATGGCTACTGACTCGGAGGGGGAAATCTGTGTAATAATTAACTATCTCTGTCTTCCAACTGTTCTGAAACACTTTGTCAGTGGCTGTCTTAGTATGACCTTCTGACTAAGGGTTGAATCCCAAATGGAATGCTATTCCCTATTTAGGGCACTACTTTTGACCAGGGCGCTGTAGTGCACTATGAAGGGAATAGGGTGCCCTTTGGGACATCATTTAGAAGCCTGTCTCACAGACACAGTGTTCTGGCTGATGACTCTCTGACTCTACTGCTGCGTTGTTTTAGATCTCCGCGCTGTTTATACAATTTAGCTATATGACCCAACCAGGCCCCCACCAGCCCCCCCCCCCCCCCCCCCCCCAGTCCTCTACCAGGCCTCTACCAGGCCTCTACCAGGCCCCCACCAGGCCCCCACCAGTCCCCCCCCCCCCAGTCCTCTACCAGGTCCCCACCAGGCCTCTACCAGGCCTCTACCAGGCCTCCACCAGCCCCCCCCCCCCCCCCACCAGGCCCCTACCAGGCCCCTACCAGGTCCCCACCATGCCCCCACCAGGCCCCTACCAGGCCCCTACCAGGCCCCCACCAGGTCCCCGCCAGGCCCCCACCAGGCCTCCACCAGGCCCCTACCAGGCCTCTACCAGGTCCCGACCAGGCCCCCGACGTACGGACGCACGCACACACAAACACACACACCAGGCCCCCGACAGACCGCCTCTGCCTGGAAACATTTAGCTTAGAACGCCTGATGCAAGACGACGCCTGAGGGTAATAGTGTAGCGGCAGGGTAGCCTAGTGGTTAGAGTGTTGGACTAGTAACCGGAAGGTTGCAAGTTCAAACCCCCTGAGCTGACAAGGAACAAATCTGTCGTTCTGCCCCTGAACAAGGCAGTTAACCCGCTGTTCCCAGGCCGTCATTGAAAATAAGAATTTGTTCTTAACTGACTTGCCTGGTTAAATAAAGGTAAAAATATATTTTTTGTAAATAGTTGAAGTGCTGCTACTGACCCTGGAAGCTGACTGACAAATTGGAGACGTCATCAGCTTTCTTCTCTCTCTCTTTAGAGAGAGAAGAACGAGGGACTAAATGTTCGGCTGCCCTAGTCCGGGACTGTGTTCCAAATGGCTCCCTACAGTGCACTGAATTTGACCAGGGGCCCTATGAGTGAACAGTGGGCCATTTGGGCTGAAACCTTTGTCTCATTGCTTTATATCCGGACAAGGACAGAGGCAAGGTTTATCCATGCCTCGGGCTGCTATTATAACATTTGAAATTGCAGAAAATAACATTTAGGAACTTTCATTTGAGGCTTGAAAACGGTATCAATGTTCTCTTTCTTCAGGGGGGGGGTCCAGTAAATTAAGTTTCCTTCTTATCTGCTGCTGTTATGGTTTCTTCAGTAGACAGAAGACATGATACTACGGAACCACAAGGCTCCAATGGCTTCATTCGTAGGTGGCCCTAAAAAAAAAAATGTTCTCTACATTCTCTACCAAAGAGCACTCTTATTTTATTTTAGAGTGTACACACTTATTTATGTAGGTGATCAGGGAAGCTCAGTTGCTACTCTGATAAAGGTCCATCACAGTTCCGTAACATGGTGTGCTGCTATGCATCTCTGTTACACGAAGACTGATGGTTATGTCCTTCTCTTCTCATTTGTAAGAGGAGGTGAAGCTATGATAGATGGCTTTATAACAGCGGTGCGTAGAATGAGCTGAGACGACGTGTGTTTAACGGTGAGAGTGTGTCCCGTGTGTGTTGATGAATGTGAGTTTTCAGCATTCATCAAATTCTCTTCAGTGTAAGTGTTGGTAAATAGGTAGCCTTGGACTAGACCAGGGGTTATGGTGCACTTCATGACAAGTAGTGCACTAAATAGGGAATAGGGTGCCATAGGGCTTCTGGTCAAAAGTAGTGCACTATATAGGGAATAGGGTCCTATGGGGCTCTGGTCTAAAGTAGTGCCATCTATAGGGAATAGGGTGCCATAGGACTCTGGTCTAAAGTAGTGCACTATATATGGAATAGGGTCTACTAGGACTCTGGTCTAAAGTAGTGCACTATATAGGGAATAGGGTTCTATTTGGGAGTCCTCTCCACTATGTTGCTATTGTTAATATAAACAATAAACCATGAATGTCTCAGTATGTTTCTAAAGAGACCTAGCAGATCATGGAGTTGGACATATACCTACACTACATAAACTATGACGAGGACAATCCAGACTAAAGGATTCAGTACGTTTTCAGAGAGATTGTATATATCTGCCATGGAACCTGTAATTAGTGGATTGACTACTGTCATCTGAATCTAGCTGATGATCCCTGGATGACGACAACCCTGAATCTAACTAGCTGATGATCCCTGGGTGACAACAACCCTGAATCTAACTAGCTGATGATCCCTGGATGACAACAACCCTGAATCGAGCTGATTATCACTGGACAACAACCCTGTTGTTGTGTGAGCCTACACAGAACATCTAAACAACCCTGTTGTTGTGTGAACCTATACAGAACATCTACAATCTGAGTGATCTTCTAAATCTCAGGTTTGAATAACAAAATGACCGTGGGCATTGTGTATGGGTGTATAGTCGGGGATGGGTTGTGTTTGTGTGTGTATGGGTGTATAGTCGGGGATGGGTTGTGTTTGTGTGTGTATGGGTGTATAGTCGGGGATGGGTTGTGTTTGTGTTTGTGTGTGTGTGTATGGGTGTATAGTCGGGGATGGGTTGTGTTTGTGTGGAGGTGTGTGTGTATGGGTGTATAGTCGGGGATGGGTTGTGTTTGTGTGTGTGTGTATGGGTGTATAGTCGGGGATGGGTTGTGTTTGTGTTTGTGTGTGTGTGTATGGGTGTATAGTCGGGGAAGGGTTGTGTTTGTGTGTGTGTGTATGGGTGTATAGTCGGGGATGGGTTGTGTTTGTGTTTGTGTGTGTGTGTATGGGTGTATAGTCGGGGAAGGGTTGTGTTTGTGTTTGTGTGTGTGTGTATGGGTGTATAGTCGGGGATGGGTTGTGTTTGTGTTTGTGTGTATGGGTGTATAGTCGGGGATGGGTTGTGTTTGTGTGGAGGTGTGTGTGTATGGGTGTATAGTCGGGGATGGGTTGTGTTTGTGTGGAGGTGTGTGTGTATGGGTGTATAGTCGGGGATGGGTTGTGTTTGTGTGGAGGTGTGTGTGTATGGGTGTATAGTCGGGGATGGGTTGTGTTTGTGTGTGTGTGTATGGGTGTATAGTCGGGATGGGTTGTGTTTGTGTTTGTGTGTATGGGTGTATAGTCGGGGATGGGTTTGTGTGTGTGTGTGTGTGTATGGGTGTATAGTCGGGGATGGGTTGTGTGTGTGTGTTTCTGCTAAAACATGTTACAGAGAACTTCAAAACCCCTCAGCAGGATCGGTCTAATTTAGCTGCTCTGAGGCTACAGCTCTAAACCTAGCCCTGTTGGTGACACACACACACACACACACGCACGCACGCACGCACACGCACATACACACACACGCGCACACACACACACGCACACACACACACACACACACGCACGCACGCACGCACGCACGCAGGGAACACGCAGGGAACAGTGTGTGTGTGTCTGTCACCAACAGGGAATAATGACTGGGGGGGGGGGGGGGTGGGTACCCCTATTACCAATGGACATTTGTCATGGCTACAGTTGTTATCATTGTAAATGTGTACATATTATTATTATTATTATTATTATTGTTATTGTTATTATTATCATTATTATCATTATTATTATTAGTATTGTTATCATTATTATTATTATCATTATTATTATTATCATTATTATTATTATTATTATTAGTATTGTTATCATTATTTTTATTATCATTATTATCATTATTATTATTAGTATTGTTATCATTATTATTATTATCATTATTATTATTAGCATTATTACTATTATCATTATTATTATTATTATTATTATCATTATTATTATTATCATTATTATCATTATTATTAGTAGTATTGTTAGCATTATTATTATTATCATTATTATTATTATCATTATTACTATTATAATTATTATCATTATTATTATCATTATTATTATCATTATTATTATTATTATTATCATTATTATTATTATCATTATTATTATCATTATTATTATTATTATTATCATTATTATTATCATTATTATTATTATTATTATCATTATTATTATTATCATTATTACTATTATAATTATTATCATTCTTATTATCATTATTATTATCATTATCATTATTATTATTATTATCATTATTATTATTATTATTATCATTATTATCATTATTATCATTATTATTATTATTATCATTATTATTATCATTATTATCATTATTATCATTATTATTATCATTATTATTATTATTATTATTATTATTGTCTCTTATCTTCTTTTGAACATTCGCTGTTGGAGCTCAGAGCATAATAATAACACTGTACCCTGCGGGTTACATCGCGCCCCTGTGCACGTAACTAATAAACTCTAATCTAATCTATCTACCGTACCTATCGAATCTACTTGATCTATCTATTGTATCTATCTATCTATCTATCTATCTATCTATCTATCTATCTATCTATCTATCTATCTGTAATGCTCCGGGTGTCGTGGGTGTGGAGTCAAATGCAGGAGACAGAGAGTTCAATGCTGCGCGTCTTTTAATCGCACCAATGCACCACAGGGTGCTCACAAAAACGTTACGTTCCCAAAACACAGGGAATCAAAATGTACAATGGGAAACAATCCCGACCGGACACTAACACGTGCCTATACCACAGAGCCGAAGGTTTAAATAGAAATAATCCCGCACAACAACCAGGCGGGCCGGCTGTCTAATAAAGACAAACTAATTAAACATTCACAGGTGCTACCACTCAACATACAAGGAGGGGAAGGAAAAACAATCAGTGGCAGCTAATAGGCCGGTGACGACGACCGCCGAGCGCCACCTGCCCGGGAAAGGGAAACACCCTCGGTCGGACTCGTGACACTATCTATCTATCTATCTATCTATCTATCTATCTATCTACTGTATCTATCTATCTATCTATCTATCTATCTATCTATCTATCTACAGTAATTCAATTCAATTCAAGGGGCTTTATTGGCATGGGAAACGTGTTAACATTGCAAAAGCAAGTGAGGTCGATAATATACAAAAGTGAAATAAAAATGAACAGTAAACATTACACATACAGAAGTTTAAAAACAATAAAGACATTACAAACGTCATATTACGTGTATATACAGTGTTGCAACGATATACAAATGGTTAAGGGTAAAATAAATAAGCATAAATATGGGTTGTATTTACAATGGTGTTTGTTCTTCACTGGTTGCCCTTTTCTTGTGGCAACAGGTCACAAATCGTGCTGCTGTGATGGCACACTGTGGTATTTCACCCAGTAGATATGGGAGTTCAACAAAATGGGGTTTGTTTTCAAATTCTTTGTTGATCTGTGTAATCTGAGGGAAATATGTCTCTCTAATATGCTCATACATTGGGCAGGAGGTTAGGAAGTCCATCTCATTTTGTGGGCAGTGTGCACATAGCCTGTCTTCTCTTGAGAGCCATGTCTGCCTACGACGGCCTTTCTCAATAGCAAGGCGATGCTCACTGACTCGGTACATAGTCAAAGCTTTCCTTAAATTTGGGTCAGTCACAGTGGTCAGGTATTCTGCCCATGTGTACTCTCTGTTTAGGGCCAAATAGCATTCTAGTTTGCTCTGTTTTTTTGTTAATTCTTTCCAATGTGTCAAGTAATTATCTTTTTGTTTTCTCATGATTTGGTTGGGTCTAATTGTGCTGTTGTCCTGGGGCTCTGTAGGGTGTGTTTGTGTTTGTGAACAGAGCCCCAGGACCAGCTTGCTTAGGGGACTCTTCAGGTTCATCTCTCTGTAGGTGATGGCTTTGTTATGGAAGGTTTGGGAATCGCTTCCTTTTAGGTGGTAATAGAATTTAACGGCTCTTTTCTGGATTTTGATAATTAGTGGGTATCGGCCTAATTCTGCTCTGCAAGCATTATTTGGTGTTCTACGTTGTACACAGAGAATATTTTTGAACAATTCTGCGTGCAGAGTCTCAATTTGGTGTTTGTCCCATTTTGTGAATTCTTGGTTGGTGAGCGGATCCCAGACCCCATAACCATAAAGGGCAATGGGCTCTATGACTGATTCAAGAATTTTTAGCCAAATCCTAATTGGTATGTTGAAATGTATGTTCCTTTTGATGGCATAGAATGCCCTTCTTGCCTTGTCTCTCAGATCGTTCACAGCTTTGTGGAAGTTACCTGTGGCGCTGATGTTTAGGCCAGGGTATGTATAGTTTTTTGTGTGCTCTAGGGCAACAGTGTCTAGATGGAATTTGTATTTGTGGTCCTGGTGACTGGACCTTTTTTGGAACACCATTATTTTGGTCTTACTGAGATTTACTGTCAGGGCCCAGGTCTGACAGAATCTGTGCATACGATCTAGGTGCTGCTGTAGGCCCTCCATGGTTGGTGACAGAAGCACCAGATCATCAGCAAACAGCAGACATGTGACTTCGGATTCTAGTAGGGTGAGGCCGGATTCTGCAGACTTTTCTAGTGCCCGCGCCAATTCGTTGATATATATGTTGAAGAGGGTGGGGCTTAAGCTGCATCCCAGTCTCACCCCACAACCCTGTGTGAAGAAATGTGTGTGTTTTTTGCCAATTTTAACCGCACACTTGTTGTTTGTGTACATGGATTTTATAATGTCGTATGTTTTACCCCCAACACCACTTTCCATCAGTTTGTATAGCAGACCCACATGCCAAATTGAGTCTAAGGCTTTTTTGAAATCAACAAAGCATGAGAAGACTTTGCCTTTGTTTTGGTTTGTTTGGTTGTCATTTAGGGTGTGCAGGGTGAATACATGGTCTGTTGTACGGTAATTTGGTAAAAAGCCAATTTGACATTTGCTCAGTACATTCTTTTCATTGAGGTAATGTACGAGTCTGTTGTCAATGATAAAGCAGGGGATTTTCCGAAGGTTACTGTTGACGCATATTCCATGTAGTAGACTGTGATTTTGCTGTGGTCTGATAGGGGTGTCAGTGGGCTGACTGCGAACGCTCTGAGAGACTCTGGGTTGAGGTCAGTGATAAAGTAGTCTACAGTACTACTGTCAAGAGATGAGCTATATGTGTACCTACCATAGGAGTCCCCTCGAAGCCTACCGTTGACTATGTACATACCCAGCGTGCGACAGAGCTGCAGGAGTTGTGACCAGTTTTTGTTGGTTATGTTGTCATAGTTGTGCCTAGGGGGTCATATGGGGGAGGGAATGTATCTCTCTCTACTGTATCTCTCTCTATCGTATCTACTGTATCTCTCTCTACATATCTACTGTATCTCTCTCTACGTATCTACTGTATCTCTCTCTACGTATCTACTGTATCTCGCTCTACTGTATCTCTCTCTACAAATCTACTGTATCTCTTGCTACATATCTACTGTATCTCTCTCTATCGTATCTACTGTATCTCTCTCTATCGTATCTACTGTATCTCTCTACATATCTACTGTATCTCTCTACATATCTACTGTATCTCTCTCTACGTATCTACTGTATCTCTCTCTACGTATCTACTGTATCTCGCTCTACTGTATCTCTCTCTACATATCTACTGTATCTCTATCTACATATCTACTGTATCTCTCTCTATCGTATCTACTGTATCTCTCTCTATCGTATCTACTGTATCTCTCTCTATCGTATCTACTGTATCTCTCTCTATGTATCTACTGTATATCTCTCTACGTATCTACTGTATCTCGCTCTACAGTATCTCTCTCTACATATCTACTGTATCTCTCTCTACGTATCTACTGTATCTCTCTCTACGTATCTACTGTATCTCGCTCTACTGTATCTCTCTCTACATATCTACTGTATCTCTCTCTACATATCTACTGTATCTCTCTCTACATATCTACTGTATCTCTCTCTACATATCTACTGTATCTCTCTACATATCTACTGTATCTCTCTACATATCTACTGTATCTCTCTCTACGTATCTACTGTATCTCTCTCTACGTATCTACTGTATCTCGCTCTACTGTATCTCTCTCTATCGTATCTACTGTATCTCTCTCTATCGTATCTACTGTATCTCTCTCTATCGTATCTACTGTATCTGTCTGTCTGTCTGTCTACCCACTCTACTAGCTTATGAAGACTCCATTGAATCGTTGTGCATTCACTACCCACACAATGGCATTCTCCACCTGTAGGCTACAGTGCAGCTCAGTGTGTGTGTGTGTGTGTGTGTGTGTGTGTGTGTGTGTGTGTGTGTGTGTGTGTGTGTGTGTGTGTGTGTGTGTGTGTGTGTGTGTCTTTAACTTCCAGTTCTTTACCGGCGTACAATCGAAACAACCTTGAAAAGTGTTTATTTCCAAAGCTCTTTGTCTGCTGAACGATGGGAGATGAAGTGCTTGACAAAGGTCTGAATCCAGAGGCTCCATTTAGCTGCCACTATCAAACCATATCGCTACAACATCCAGGCTGATAAGGGCTGTTTTTACTGTAGTTCCACTATAACATCCAGGCTGATAAGGGTGGTTTTACTGTGGTTCCACTATAACAGCAGGCTGATAAGGGTGGTTTTACTGTGGTTCCACTATAACAGCAGGCTGATAAGGGTGGTTTTACTGTAGTTCCACTATAACAGCAGGCTGATAAGGGCGGTTTTTACTGTAGTTCCACTATAACATCCAGGTTGATAAGGGTGGTTTTTACTGTAGTTCCACTATAACATCCAGGCTGATAAGGGCGGTTTTTACTGTAGTTCCACTTTAACATCCAGGCTGATAAGGGCGGTTTTTACTGTAGTTCCACTTTAACATCCAGGCTGATGAGGGCTGTTTTTACTGTAGTTCCACTATAACAGCGGGCTGATAAGGGCGGTTTTTACTGTAGTTACACTATAACAGCAGGCTGATAAGGGTGTTTTTTACTGTAGTTCCACTATAACATCCAGGCTGATAAGGGCGGTTTTTACTGTAGTTCCATTATAACAGCGGGCTGATAAGGGCTGTTTTTACTGTAGTTACACTATAACAGCAGGCTGATAAGGGCGGTTTTTACTGTAGTTCCACTATAACATCCAGGCTGATGAGGGCTGTTTTTACTGTAGTTCCACTATAACATCCAGGCTGATAAGGGCTGTTTTTACTGTAGTTACACTATAACAGCAGGCTGATAAGGGTGTTTTTTACTGTAGTTACACTATAACAGCAGGCTGATGAGGGTGGTTTTTACTGTAGTTCCACTATAACAGCAGGCTGATAAGGGCGGTTTTTACTGTAGTTCCACTATAACAGCAGGCTGATAAGGGCTGTTTTTACTGTAGTTCCACTATAACATCGGGCTGATAAGGGCGGTTTTTACTGTAGTTCCACTATAACATCCAGGCTGATAAGGGCGGTTTTTACTGTAGTTCCACTATAACATCCAGGCTGATAAGGGCGGTTTTTACTGTAGTTACACTATAACAGCGGGCTGATAAGGGCGGTTTTTACTGTAGTTCCACTATAACATCCAGGCTGATAAGGGTGGTTTTACTGTAGTTACACTATAACAGCAGGCTGATAAGGGCGGTTTTTACTGTAGTTACACTATAACATCCAGGCTGATAAGGGCGGTTTTTACTGTAGTTACACTATAACAGCGGGCTGATAAGGGCGGTTTTTACTGTAGTTCCACTATAACATCCAGGCTGATGAGGGCTGTTTTTACTGTAGTTCCACTATAACATCCAGATTGATTAGGGCTGTTTTTACTGTAGTTCCACTATAACAGCGGGCTGATAATGGCGGTTTTTACTGTAGTTACACTATAACAGCGGGCTGATAATGGCGGTTTTTACTGTAGTTACACTATAACAGCAGGCTGATAAGGGCGGTTTTTACTGTAGTTACACTATAACAGCAGGCTGATAATGGCGGTTTTTACTATAGTTCCACTATAACAGCAGGCTGATAAGGGCGGTTTTTACTGTAGTTCCACTATAACAGCGTAGCTGATAAGGGCGGTTTTACTGTAGATCTGTCTGGCCACTCTACCATAAAGGCTTCATAGGTGGAGTGCTGCAGAGAAGGTTGTTCTTCTGGAAGGTTCTCCCAACTCAATAGAGGAACTCTGGAGCTCTGTCAGATTTACCATCAGGTTCTTGGTTAGCTCCCTGACCAAGGCTCTTCTCCTCCGATTGCTCAGTTTGGCCGGGCGGCCAGCTCTAGGAAGAGTCTTCATGGTTCCAAACTTCTTCCATTTAAGAATGATGGAGGCCACTGTGTTCTTGGGGACCTTATTTTATTACATTTTTATTTAACCTTTATTTAACCATGAAGGGCTCATTGAGATTTAAAATCTATTGTTCAATAGTGTCCTGGCCAAGATAGGCAGCACCAAGTCATTACAAAAATTACAGACAGACAACATGAAAAACTACAAGTAAACTAGTAAAAACCATAGAATTCACAAGAGTAAAACAAAATCAAAAACAGCAAAATAAAAACATTGACAGGTCAGGGGAATCAGTCTCAAGATCATTCATCAGTGATTTAAAAATACCAATCGGGACAAGTTACTAGAGAAGGCCAGCCAACCCTGGTATACAAAGTGCAGTGGTGCGTAAGGGTTTTGCAGTTTAAAATAAATCTCAAGTGCCATGGTAAAGGGTGTCAATTGATCTCAAACACTGAGCGGAAGCATTCATATATAAAATATCCCCATAGTCTAGTAAAGGCATAAATGTAGCTGATACTAGCCTCCTTCTGGCTTCAAAAGAAAAACAGGCCTTATTCCTAAAATAAAATCCCAATTTCAGCTTCAATTTTTTTGTAAGTTGTTGAATATGAATTTTAAAAGAGAGGCCTTCATCAATTAAAATTCCAAGATATTTACATGAGGTTACAACCTCAATCTCCTTGCCCTGACAGGTAGTAATAGGTGAAAGGTTCAGAGGTCTATTTCTTGCTTTAGAAAAAACACCATTAGTTTAGTTTTGTCAGTATTGAGGATAAGCTTCAATTGACACAAGGTATGTTGAACAGTATAAAAAGCCGTTTGCAAGTTCTGGAAAGCGACGAGGCACAACAGTAAATAACAGTATCATCAGCATAAAAATGAAGTTGTGCATTTTGGACATTTTTGTCTAAATAATTTATATAAATAGTGAATAAGAGAGGACCAAGTACAGAGCCTTGGGGCACACCATAAGCCCATCAAATTGAGTGCACTGAGCTCTATCAGACAGATAGTTAGCAAACCGTGCAACTGCATGCTCCGAAAGCGCTCCACTCGACAATCTCTGCCTTAGTATAGCATGATCAACTGTATCAAAAGCCTTAGAGAGATAAATAAAAAGTAAGACACAGTGCTGTTTTTTTTTTGTCAAGGGCTTCAGTGATATCATTTAAAAACCTTCAATACTGCAGAAATGTTTTGGTACCCTTCGCCAAGATATCTGTGCCTCGACACAATTCTGACTCTGAGCTCTACGGACAATTCCTTCAATCTCGTGGCTTGGTTTTTGCTCTGACATGCACTGTCAACTGTGGGACCAAGTTGATTTACGAAATGTCATATTGGCTTAGATATGGTGGTAGGGACATTTTAATTGAACATTGAGCTTCAATCAATGCATATACTATTCCCCCCACCTAAATAATATCGTCTTATCGTCTCAGGGGTAAAAGTAGACCTAATACATCATATTTTTCCCGTCTCAGTGAACCCTAAGGGGACTTAATAAATTCAAGCATTCCTCCACCTCAACGTAATCCCTTATGAACCTAAATCCTTAATGACAGACCGCAGATTGATCATTAATGCCAGATCACAGAGTGGACCTTTAATTACACTGAATTGATGAGGTCCTGGCAAACACACATAAACAGCATATTCTGGTGCCACATGTTCCACACATATACACACACACACACACTCTGTCTCTCTCACACACACGCACACACACACCCCATTCCAGTCAACAAGGTTTCCATTAATACAGAAGCTAGATAATCAACTGAAGCTTCAACAGAGTGATCAGCACAAGCAGTAATCATATCGTTATACTCTACAGGAAATGCTCTCTCTCTTAGAGAGAAGATTGGCTGTCCGCTACAGTGGGAGTAGCATTAGTTATACCAATAGATACACCAGGTCGGCGTGAATAACAGAAGTGCTAGTTACGGTCTGATCACCGCCAGATTATAATCCCTCTCTAGTTGAGGAATAGAGCCTCTTTCCTCTACTGTAGAGTTGCAGAACGTTTGAACATCTTGGCCATGTTCTGTTGTAATCTCCACCCGGCACAGCCAGAAGAGGACAGGCCACCCCTCAGAGCCTGGTTCCTCTCTAGGTTTCTTCCTAGGTTCCTGCCTTTCTAGGGAGTTTTTCCTAGCTACCGTGCTTCTACACCTGCATTGCTTGCTGTTTGGGGTTTTAGGCTGGGTTTCTGTACAGCACTTTGAGATATCAGCTGATGTACGAAGGGCTATATAAATAAATTGGATTTGATTTGATTTAGAATTATGAAGAGTTCTAGAGTTAAGAAGGGCTCTAGAGTTATAAATGGTTCTAGAATTATAAAGGGTTCTAGAGTTATGAAGGGTTCTAGAGTTATGAAGGGTTCTAGAGTTATGAAGGGTTCTAGAGTTATAAAGGGTTTGAGATATCAGCTGATGTACGAAGGGCTTCATAAATACATTTGATTTGATTTGAGTAGTCAAGCAGGGAAAAGAGTGAAGTAGAACCTCTATGCAAAATCTAAGGCTATTGTCTTGTAATGCAGGGAGAACAGAGCTAATTCTGAGAACCCAGTTTAGTGAAGTGGTATGAGTCCTATCCAGAGATCCATATTATTCAAAAGATCCTAAAATATATTTTTAGGCTATCACAAAGGGATAGATTGGAGTAGAATTTGTAAGCAAATTTTAGGCTATTGTCTTATAATGCAGGAAGATTGGGATTAAAATGTACATGTGACAGCAGAATTTTCAGCTAATTCTGAATATTGATGTTAAGAGGCTTGTCAGCTTATCATCACAGCTACATGGAGAGATGGAGGGAGGGATGGAATGATGGAGGGAGGGAGAGATGGAGTGAAGGGAGAGGTGGAGGGATGGAGAGATGGAGGGAGAGAGAGATGGAGGGAGGGAATGAGAGATGAGAGAGGGAGAGATGGAGGGAGGGAGGGAGAGAGAGACGGAGTGAAGCGAGGTGGAGGGAGGGAGAGATGGAGGGAATGAGAGATGAGAGAGGGAGAGAGGGAGGGAGGGAGGGAGGGAGGGAGGGAGGGAGGGAGGGAATGAGAGATGAAAGAGGGGGAGATGGAGGGAGGGAGGGAGAGAGAGACGGAGTGAAGCGAGAGGTGGAGGGAGGGAGAGATGGAGTGAAGGGAGAAGTGGAGGGAGGGAGAGATGGAGTGAAGGGAGATGTGGAGGGAGGGAGAGATGGAGTGAAGGGAGATGTGGAGGGAGGGAGAGATGGAGGGAGGGAATGAGAGATGAGAGAGGGAGAGATGGAGGGAGGGAGGGAGAGATGAAAGAGGGAGAGATGGAGGGAGGGAGGGAGAGAGAGACGGAGTGAAGCGAGAGGTGGAGGGAGGGAGAGATGGAGTGAAGGGAGAGGTGGAGGGAGGGAGAGATGGAGTGAAGGGAGATGTGGAGGGAGGGAGAGATGGAGTGAAGGGAGATGTGGAGGGAGGGAGAGATGGAGGGAGGGAATGAGAGATGAGAGAGGGAGAGATGGAGGGAGGGAGGGAGAGAGAGACGGAGTGAAGCGAGAGGTGGAGGGAGGGAGAGATGGAGTGAAGGGAGATGTGGAGGGAGGGAGGGAGGGAGGGAGCGAGGGAGGCGAGTGAAGGGAGAGGTGGAGGGAGGGAGAGATGGAGTGAAGGGAGATGTGGAGGGAGGGAGAGATGGAGGGAGGGAATGAGAGATGAGAGAGGGAGAGATGGAGGGAGGGAGGGAGGGAGAGAGAGACGGAGTGAAGCGAGAGGTGGAGGGAGGGAGAGATGGAGTGAAGGGAGAGATGGAGTGAAGGGAGAGGTGGAGGGAGGGAGAGATGGAGGGAGGGAGAGATGGAGGGAGGGAGAGAGAGATGGAGTGAAGGGAGAGGTGGAGGGAGGGAGAGATGGAGGGAGGGAGAGATGGAGTGAAGGGAGAGGTGGAGGGAGGGAGAGATGGAGGGAGGGAGGGAGAGATGGAGTGATGAGGAGCAGTGTGAAAGAATACAACTGGGCAGGGTTACGGAAGAGGAGAAGAGGAGAAGAGGAGAAGAGGAGAAGACAGGAGAGTTTCGCATGCTGTTTGGTGCCAGACAACAGCATTATATCTGATCATTCCTAATTCTTTATGTAATATATAGGACAGCATTGTTGGTTGCTTTAGTTGCTGGTATTTTTAGCCAGGAATGTTCCCACCGAAACAATACGTATGAACTACTAGCAGTAGATTAGAAAGGTCCCAAGACAGCCATTTCAACATCTGACTTTGACAAGCCAAAAGAAAGAAAATCATTAGAAGCCAAATGGAAATTCGTAAACTATATTGACTGTCTCCACACAAACATATTCTGAAGCCAAATGATCATCAATGCAGTTCAGGTTCATCATTTGATGAACAACAAACTGCTTGGAGGTCAAAACGAGAATGATGCTTGTTGTGAATTGTACAAAATATATAGTACTAATAATATAGAAAATATGCATGTAGCGTCCCTGTATGGAGACTACTGTCTGTCTGAAATGAGACAGGCAAGCGGTAAGCGGAGCTCCAAGTCTAGGTCCAAGAGGCTTCTAAAACAGCTTCTACCCCCCCAAGCCATAAGACTCCTGTACATCTAGTCAAATGACTACCCAGATTATTAGCATTGCCCCCCTCCCCCTCCCCCTCTCCTCTCAACACCACTGCCACTCTCTGTTGTCATCTATGCATAGTCACTACCTACATGTACATACTACCTCAACTAACCGGTGCCCCTGCACATTGACTCTGTACCGGTACCCCCTGTATATAGCCTCCACATTGACTCTGTACCGTAACACCCTGTATATAGCCTCCACGTTGACTCTGTACCGTAATACCCTGTATATAGCCTCCACATTGACTCTGTACCGTAACACCCTGTATATAGCCTCCACATTGACTCTGTACCGGTACCCCCTGTATATAGCCTCCACGTTGACTCTGTACCAGTACCCCCTGTATATAGCCTCCACATTGACTCTGTACCGTAACACCCTGTATATAGCCTCCACATTGACTCTGTACCGTAACACCCTGTATATAGCCTCCACATTGACTCTGTACCGTAACACCCTGTATATAGTCTCCACATTGACTCTGTACCGTAATACCCTGTATATAGCCTTCACATTGACTCTGTACCGTAACACCCTGTATATAGCCTCCACATTGACTCTGTACCGTAACACCCTGTATATAGTCTCCACATTGACTCTGTACCGTAATACCCTGTATATAGCCTCCACATTGACTCTGTACCGTAACACCCTGTATATAGTCTCCACATAGACTCTGTACCGTAATACCCTGTATATAGCCTCCACATTGACTCTGTACCGTAACACCCTGTATATAGCCTCCACATTGACTCTGTACCGGTACCCCCTGTATATAGCCTCCACATAGACTCTGTACCGGTCCCCCCTGTATATAGCCTCCACATTGACTCTGTACCGGTACCCCCTGTATATAGCCTCCACATTGACTCTGTACCGGTACCCCCTGTATATAGCCTCCACATTGACTCTGTACTGTAATACCCTGTATATAGCCTCCACATTGACTCTGTACCGTAATACCCTGTATATAGCCTCCACATTGACTCTGTACCGTAACACCCTGTATATAGCCTCCACATTGACTCTGTACCGCAATACCCTGTATATAGCCTCCACATTGACTCTGTACCGTAATACCCTGTATATAGCCTCCACATTGACTCTGTACCGTAACACCCTGTATATAGTCTCCACATTGACTCTGTACCGTAACACCATGTATATAGCCTCCACATTAACTCTGTACCGGTACCCCCTGTATATAGTCTCCACATTGACTCTGTACCGTAACACCATGTATATAGCCTCCACATTAACTCTGTACCGGTACCCCCTGTATATAGCCTCCACATATACTCTGTACCGGTCCCCCTTGTATATAGCCTCCACATTGACTCTGTACCGGTACCCCCTGTATATAGCCTCCACATTGACTCTGTACCGTAATACCCTGTATATAGCCTCCACATTGACTCTGTACCGGTACCCCCTGTATATAGCCTCCACATTGACTCTGTACCGGTACCCCCTGTATATAGCCTCCACATTGACTCTGTACCGTAACACCCTGTATATAGTCTCCACATTGACTCTGTACCGTAACACCCTGTATATAGCCTCCACATTGACTCTGTACCGTAACACCCTGTATATAGCCTCCACATTGACTCTGTACCGTAACACCCTGTATATAGCCTCCACATTGACTCTGTACCGTAACACCCTGTATATAGCCTCCACGTTGACTCTGTACCGTAACACCCTGTATATAGTCTCCACATTGACTCTGTACCGTAATACCCTGTATATATCCTCCACATTGACTCTGTACCGTAACACCCTGTATATAGTCTCCACATTGACTCTGTACCGTAATACCCTGTATATAGCCTCCACATTGACTCTGTACCGTAACACCCTGTATATAGTCTCCACATAGACTCTGTACCGTAATACCCTGTATATAGCCTCCACATTGACTCTGTACCGTAACACCCTGTATATAGCCTCCACATTGACTCTGTACCGGTACCCCCTGTATATAGCCTCCACATAGACTCTGTACCGGTCCCCCCTGTATATAGCCTCCACATTGACTCTGTACCGGTACCCCCTGTATATAGCCTCCACATTGACTCTGTACCGTAACACCCTGTATATAGTCTCCACATTGACTCTGTACCGTAACACCCTGTATATAGCCTCCACATTGACTCTGTACCGTAACACCCTGTATATAGCCTCCACATTGACTCTGTACCGTAACACCCTGTATATAGCCTCCACATTGACTCTGTACCGTAACACCCTGTATATAGCCTCCACGTTGACTCTGTACCGTAACACCCTGTATATAGTCTCCACATTGACTCTGTACCGTAATACCCTGTATATATCCTCCACATTGACTCTGTACCGTAACACCCTGTATATAGTCTCCACATTGACTCTGTACCGTAATACCCTGTATATAGCCTCCACATTGACTCTGTACCGTAACACCCTGTATATAGTCTCCACATAGACTCTGTACCGTAATACCCTGTATATAGCCTCCACATTGACTCTGTACCGTAACACCCTGTATATAGCCTCCACATTGACTCTGTACCGGTACCCCCTGTATATAGCCTCCACATAGACTCTGTACCGGTCCCCCCTGTATATAGCCTCCACATTGACTCTGTACCGGTACCCCCTGTATATAGCCTCCACATTGACTCTGTACCGGTACCCCCTGTATATAGCCTCCACATTGACTCTGTACCGTAATACCCTGTATATTTTGCCTCCACATTGACTCTGTACCGTAATACCCTGTATATAGCCTCCACATTGACTCTGTACCGTAACACCCTGTATATAGCCTCCACATTGACTCTGTACCGCAATACCCTGTATATAGCCTCCACATTGACTCTGTACCGTAATACCCTGTATATAGCCTCCACATTGACTCTGTACCGTAACACCCTGTATATAGTCTCCACATTGACTCTGTACCGTAACACCATGTATATAGCCTCCACATTAACTCTGTACCGGTACCCCCTGTATATAGTCTCCACATTGACTCTGTACCGTAACACCATGTATATAGCCTCCACATTAACTCTGTACCGGTACCCCCTGTATATAGCCTCCAAATATACTCTGTACCGGTCCCCCTCGTATATAGCCTCCACATTGACTCTGTACCGGTACCCCCTGTATATAGCCTCCACATTGACTCTGTACCGTAATACCCTGTATATAGCCTCCACATTGACTCTGTACCGTAACACCCTGTATATAGCCTCCACGTTGACTCTGTACCGTAACACCCTGTATATAGTCTCCACATTGACTCTGTACCGTAATACCCTGTATATAGCCTCCACACCCCCTTGTGTATATTGTTATATTGTTTTCACTGCTCCTCTTTAATTAGTTAAATCATTTATACACAAATGTCATAGTGTGACATGAATTTGATCATAACGTTGAAACTAAAAGGAGGCCTCTAACAGCCAGGTTAGAGAGGAGAACGACTACGGTTCGTCTCATGTAAAACACTAAGGTGCTTTGATGACAATTGCATCGGTTCTATTGTACAGGGGATATTAAAACGAAAATGCAGTTGAAATATTTGAAATGTGTACTTGGCTCAGGTCTGCGGGGCGAGACGAACGACACGGTTCCAGTCTCAACGACAGAAGAGCAAAAGCAAAAGCACCAAGACTGTTATGTTGCAGTGTTTACTTACAGGTAGTAAGTGTAGGAGTGGTAGGTTCTTCTGCCCAGTGGTACGTGGTAGGTGAGGTGGTACGTGGTAGGTGAGGTGGTACGTGGTTAGGTGAGGTGGTGGTAGGTTATAAGCAGTGGAGGACGGAGGAACGGGGGGGGGGGGGGATATGGAATGAAGGAAAGAAAAAGTACAAATACATTAATGTTTGAAAAAATAGATAAAATGGACAAAAACCATATGGTGGCTGGCAGGCAGGCAGGCAGGCAGGCAGGCAGGCAGGCAGGCAGGCAGGCAGGCAGGCAGGCAGGCAGGCAGGCAGGCAGGCAGGCAGGCAGGCAGGCATACATGAAAGGCAGACTAGTGAACGTGCAGAATAAGGTTATAGCTTGAAGTGGCGTGTAATGTGTGCCGATTCTTTCCACAGATTCGTTCTCTTTTTGAAAGCTAGTTGTTATTAAATACAATTGGAGTACAGGTCATGTTGAGAAATCACTTCCTGTTAGCTGATGTACACACACTTCCTGTTAGCTGATGTACACACACTTCCTGTTAGCTGATGTACACACACTTCCTGTTAGCTGATGTACACACACTTCCTGTTAGCTGATGTACACACACTTCCTGTTAGCTGATGTACACACACTTCCTGTTAGCTGATGTACACACACTTCCTGTTAGCTGATGTACACACACTTCCTGTTAGCTGATGTACACACACATCCTGTTAGTTGATGTACACCCACAACTGGTTAGCTGATGTACACACACAACCGGTTAGCTGATGTACACACACTTCCTGTTAGCTGATGTACACACACTTCCTGTTAGCTGATGTACACACACAACCGGTTAGCTGATGTACACACACAACCGGTTAGCTGATGTACACACACTTCCTGTTAGCTGATGTACACACACTTCCTGTTAGCTGATGTACACACACAACCGGTTAGCTGATGTACACACACAACCAGTTAGCTGATGTACACACACTTCCTGTTAGCTGATGTACACACACTTCCTGTTAGCTGATGTACACACACAACCGGTTAGCTGATGTACACTCACAACCGGTTAGCTGATGTACACACACTTCCTGTTAGCTGATGTACACACACAACCGGTTAGCTGATGTACACACACAACCAGTTAGCTGATGTACACACACTTCCTGTTAGCTGATGTACACACACTTCCTGTTAGCTGATGTACACACACAACCGGTTAGCTGATGTACACACACAACCGGTTAGCTGATGTACACACACTTCCTGTTAGCTGATGTACACACACTTCCTGTTAGCTGATGTACACACACAACCGGTTAGCTGATGTACACACACAACCGGTTAGCTGATGTACACACACTTCCTGTTAGCTGATGTACACACACTTCCTGTTAGCTGATGTACACACACTTCCTGTTAGCTGATGTACACACACAACCGGTTAGCTGATGTACACACACAACCGGTTAGCTGATGTACACACACTTCCTGTTAGCTGATGTACACACACTTCCTGTTAGCTGATGTACACACACAACCGGTTAGCTGATGTACACACACAACCGGTTAGCTGATGTACACGCACAACCGGTTAGCTGATGTACACGCACAACCGGTTAGCTGATGTACACACACATCCGGTTCTGTCTAAGACATGTTTAATAACGGACATATGTCATATATATTTGCGCTGCCTCTTCGTACATAAAAAACATACATCCATATTCGGAATGTAGTTCATGTACTGGGTCATGTTGTAAGAGCTAGTCGATGTATTCACCAAGCCAGGTTTCCATAACAACCTGCCCCGACAGACATCGTGTCACATATATTTGTGTGAAGACATTAGGATAAATTCCTGATTCTATGGATTTGACCTCCAAGAGTTAGTTCCAAATCGGAACTTAGAATGTCTTTAACACGGCTGTAAATCGGATATAAATAATGCAAATGAAATCAAATGGATCCAATTAAATCATCTCCCACTTCCTGTCTCATTTGATTAGGTCACACCGGAAATAATTCAGTTAAATAGCTGTTTGTTTGCACACGCCATACGGAATATCACACTGTACAAAACGTCAAATGGTACATTACTGGTAAAAACCAAGTATAGGTCTCGAAAAACGTCAGTTTAAACAGGCTCCATTACCAAGGAGCTAGCAACTACCACTCCCACCTCTGATACCAAGGAACTAAGATCTACCACTCCATCTACCCCCCACCTCCAATACCAAGGAACTAGCATCTACCACTCCATCTACCACTCCATCTACCACTCCATCTACCCCCCACTTCCAATACCAAGGAACTAAGATCTACCACTCCATCTACCCCCCACCTCCAATACCAAGGAACTAGCATCTACCACTCCATCTACCCCCCCACCTCCATTACCAAGGAACTCGCATCTAACACTCTGTCTACCCCCCACCTCCAATACCAAGGAACTAGCATCTACCACTCCATCTACTACTCCCACCTCCAATACCAAGGAACTAGCATCTACCACCCCATCTACCCCTCCATCTACCACTCCATCTACCACTCCATCTACCCCCCACCTTCAATACCAAGGAACTAGCATCTACCCCCCCACCTCCATTAAAAAGGAACTAGCATCTACCACCCCATCTACCACTCCATCTACTACTCCCACCTCCAATACCAAGGAATTAGCATCTACCACTCCATCTACCACTCCATCTACTACTCCCACCTCCAATACCAAGGAACTAGCATCTACCACCCCATCTACCCCCCACCTCCATTACCAAGGGACTAGCATCTACCACCCCATCTACCACTCCCACCTCCAATACCAAGGAACTAGCATCTCCATCTACCACTCCATCTACCACTCCCACCTCCAATACCAAGGAACTAGCATCTACCACTCCATCTACTACTCCCACCTCCAATACCAAGGAACTAGCATCTACCACCCCATCTACCACTCCATCTACTACTCCCACCTCCAATACCAAGGAACTAGCATCTACCACTCCATCTACTACTCCCACCTCCAATACCAAGGAACTAGCATCTACCACCCCATCTACCACTCCCACCTCCAATACCAAGGAACTAGCATCTACCACCCCATCTACCACTCCATCTACTACTCCCACCTCCAATACCAAGGAACTAGCATCTACCACTCCATCTACTACTCCCACCTCCAATACCAAGGAACTAGCATCTACCACCCCATCTACCACTCCATCTACTACTCCCACCTCCAATACCAAGGGACTAGCATCTACCACCCCATCTACCACTCCATCTACTACTCCCACCTCCAATACCAAGGGACTAGCATCTACCACCCCATCTACCACTCCCACCTCCAATACCAAGGAACTAGCATCTACCACTCCATCTACTACTCCCACCTCCAATACCAAGGAACTAGCATCTACCACTCCATCTACTACTCCCACCTCCAATACCAAGGAACTAGCATCTACCCCTCCATCTACCACCCCATCTACCATCTACTACTCCCACCTCCAATACCAAGGAACTAGCATCTACCACTCCATCTACTACTCCCACCTCCAATATCAAGGAATTAACATCTACCACCCCATCTACCCCCACCTCCAATACCAAGGAACTAGCATCTACCACTCCATCTACCCCCCCACCTCCAATACCAAGGAATTAGCTTCTACCACCCCATCTACCCCCACCTCCAATACCAAGGAACTAGCATCTACCACTCCATCTACCCCCCCACCTCCAATACCAAGGAATTAGCTTCTACCACCCCATCTACCCCCACCTCCAATACCAAGGAACTAGCATCTACCACTCCATCTACCCCTCCACCTCCAATACCAAGGAAGTAGCTTCTACCACCCCATCTACCCCCACCTCCAATACCAAGGGACTAGCATCTACCACCCCATCTACCCCCACCTCCAATACCAAGGGACTAGCATTTACCACTCCATCTACCACTCCATCTACCACTCCATCTACCCCCCCCCCACCTCCAATACCAAGGGACTAGCATCTTCCACTCCATCTAACCCCAACCTCCAATACCAAGGAACTAGCATCTACCACTCTATCTACCCCCACCTCCAATACCAAGGGACTAAGATCTACCACTCCATCTACCACTCCATCTACCACTCCATCTACCCCTCCATCTACCCCCCACCTCCAATACCAAGGGACTAGCATCTACCCCCCCACCTCCATTAACAAGGAACTAGCATCTACCACCCCATCTACCACTCCATCTACCCCCCCACCTCCATTACCTTTACTAACTCTAACTAACCTTAAATAACTCTAACTCAAACTGAAAGTTACAGTGAGAAAGACCAGAAAATAAGAGTTGGATTGAAAAACAGGCCTGTTTCCCCCCTCCCCTTTCCGTTCCCTTTGGTCCAGATATTGAATGCAGCTATCAAATGGCCCCCTATTCAATACATACTACTGCACTACTTTATCCCTATAGGGCTCTAGTCACTGTATAGGGAGTAGGATGCCATTTTGGGACACAGATAAGAGCACACCCAACGTATCTACAGCACACATAAATAAAGTGACAGTGTGTTATTTCAGGCCTGGTTGACATGGAGAACAGGGGCTGGGGATAATGTAAACTTAGCCTGAAGCTACTGGGTGTCATGAAGAACAGGGGGTGGGGATAATGGAAACTTAGCTTAAAGCTACTGGGTGACATGGAGAACAGGGGCTGGGAATAATGTAAACTTAGCCTGAAGCTACTGGGTGACATGGAGAACAGGGGCTGGGGATAATGGAAACTTAGCCTGAAGCTACTGGGTGACATGGAGAACAGGGGCTGGGGATAATGTAAACTTAGCCTGAAGCTACTGGGTGACATGGAGAACAGGGGCTGGGGATAATGTAAACTTAGCCTGAAGCTACTGGGTGTCATGGAGAACAGGGGCTGGGGATAATGTAAACTTAGCCTGAAGCTACTGGGTGTCATGGAGAACAGGGGCTGGGGATAATGTAAACTTAGTCTGAAGCTACTGGGTGTCATAGAGAATAGGGACTGGGGCTAATGTAAACTTAGCCTGAAGCTACAATACATGGTTATAGGAAGGCTCTCTATTCCCTCTCTCTCTCCTCTCTGTTCTCTCTTTCTCTTCTACTCCCCTCTGTATTCCCTCTCTCTCTCCTCCCTCTCTTCCTTCCCCTTCTCTCTTTCAGCCTTTCATCATTATTTCCTTCTAATCTCCTATTCTCTAATCTTCCCTTCTATATTCCTCCAAAATATTTTCCCTTTCCCTCCCGTCTCCGAACCAGTGTCATTGAACGGGGTGGTGCGTCTTGTATGATTGGGCCGTGGAGACATTCATCTTTCACAGCAAACTGTTTCTCATAGCTGTAAACAGACGTAATGTAGCGTATCAACAACATCATCAAATTCATTATTTACGTTTTGCGCTGACAACGCTGACAACACTGCTGTGCTTTAGGGAGAGAAAACAGGGGAAGAGACTCATATAAAAAAAATAAAAAAATAAAAAAAAAACTTCTTCCAGATTACAATTGTAAACGATCATGCTGTCGAAAATGCACCCCGTGTTGTAAATGTTTGGCTTCTTCAGTTTGTCTCACTGTGTAACAGCGTTTGTCGACATTAAAATAACATCAACACAGACTGGGGGATATATTTTTAAATATATAGGACATATAGAAACATAAAGCAACATATATCGTTACACAAAATATATAACTTCTACTAAATGGCTCACCTTTTCTTCAGGAGGAGGATGACTCCGAGGAAGATGATGACAAAGAGGAGGATGCCAGCGATTACGCCGGTTATCTTCACTGTGTTGTCTGTCTGTTTCTCTGGCTCCACAGCGACAGGCTTATGGGTGGCCTCTCCTATACAACAACAAGACAACATTAACAACTGCACAAACAGGCTTATGGGTGGCCTCTCCTATACAACAACAAGACAACATTAACAACTGCACAAACAGGCTTATGGGTGGCCTCTCCTATACAACAACAAGACAACATTAACAACTACACAAACAGGCTTATGGGTGGCCTATCCTATACAACAACAAGACAACATTAACAACTGCACAAACAGGCTTATGGGTGGCCTCTCCTATACAACAACAAGACAACATTAACAACTGCACAAACAGGCTTATGGGTGGCCTCTCCTATACAACAACAAGACAACATTAACAACTGCACAAACAGGCTTATGGGTGGCCTCTCCTATACAACAACAAGACAACATTAACAACTACACAAACAGGCTTATGGGTGGCCTATCCTATACAACAAGACAACATTAACAACTACACAAACAGGCTTATGGGTGGCCTCTCCTATACAACAACAAGACAACATTAACAACTACACAAACAGGCTTATGGGTGGCCTATCCTATACAACAAGACAACATTAACAACTACACAAACAGGCTTATGGGTGGCCTATCCTATACAACAAGACAACATTAACAACTACACAAACTGGCTTATGGGTGACCTCTCCTATACAACAACAGGCTTATGGGTGACCTCTCCTATACAACAACAGGCTTATGGGTGGCCTCTCCTACACAACAACAGGCTTATGGGTGACCTCTCCTATACAACAACAGGCTTATGGGTGACCTCTCCTATACAACAATGGGCTTATGGGTGACCTCTCCTACACAACAACGGGCTTATGGGTGGCATTTCCTATACAACAACAGGCTTATGGGTGACCTCTGCTATACAACAGGCTTATGGGTGACCTCTACTACACAACAACGGGATTATGGGTGACCTCTCCTATACAACAGGCTTATGGTTGACCTCTCCTACACAACAACGGGCTTATGGGTGACCTCTCCTACACAACAACAGGCTTATGGGTGACCTCTCCTATACAACAGGCTTATGGGTGACTTCTCCTACACAACAACAGGCTTATGGGTGACCTCTCCTGTACAACAGGCTTATGGGTGGCCTCTCCTATACGACAGGCTTATGGGTGACCTCTCCTATACAACAACAGGCTTATGGGTGACCTCTCCTATACAACAACAGGCTTATGGGTGACCTCTCCTATACAACAACAGGCTTATGGGTGACCTCTCCTGTACAACAGGCTTATGGGTGGCCTCTCCTATACGACAGGCTTATGGGTGACCTCTCCTATACAACAACAGGCTTATGGGTGACCTCTCCTATACAACAACAGGCTTATGGGTGGCCTCTCCTATACAACAACAGGCTTATGGGTGACCTCTCCTTTACAACAATGGGCTTATGGGTGACCTCTCCTATACAACAATGGGCTTATGGGTGACCTCTCCTACACAACAACGGGCTTATGGGTGGCATCTCCTATACAACAACAGGCTTATGGGTGACCTCTCCTATACAACAGGCTTATGGGTGACCTCTACTACACAACAACGGGATTATGGGTGACCTCTCCTATACAACAGGCTTATGGTTGACCTCTCCTACACAACAACGGGCTTATGGGTGACCTCTCCTACACAACAACAGGCTTATGGGTGACCTCTCCTATACAACAGGCTTATGGGTGACTTCTCCTACACAACAACAGGCTTATGGGTGACCTCTCCTGTACAACAGGCTTATGGGTGGCCTCTCCTATACGACAGGCTTATGGGTGACCTCTCCTATACAACAACAGGCTTATGGGTGACCTCTCCTATACAACAACAGGCTTATGGGTGGCCTCTCCTATACAACAACAGGCTTATGGGTGACCTCTCCTGTACAACAGGCTTATGGGTGGCCTCTCCTATACGACAGGCTTATGGGTGACCTCTCCTATACAACAACAGGCTTATGGGTGACCTCTCCTATACAACAACAGGCTTATGGGTGGCCTCTCCTATACAACAACAGGCTTATGGGTGACCTCTCCTGTACAACAGGCTTATGGGTGACCTCTCCTATACAACAACGGGCTTATGAGTGGCCTCTCCTATACGACATGCTTATGGGTGACCTCTCCTATACAACAACAGGCTTATGGGTGGCCTCTCCTATACAACAACAGGCTTATGGGTGACCTCTCCTGTACAACAGGCTTATGGGTGGCCTCTCCTATACGACAGGCTTATGGGTGACCTCTCCTATACAACAACAGGCTTATGGGTGACCTCTCCTATACAACAACATGCTTATCTGTGACCTCTCCTATACAACACCGGTTTATGGGTGACCTCTCCTATACAACAACAGGCTTATGGGTGACCTCTCCTATACAACAACGGGCTTATGGGTGACCTCTCCTAAACAACAGGCTTATGGGTGGCCTCTCCTATACAACAACAACAAGACAACATTAACAACTGCACAAACTCGCTTATGGGTGACTTCTCCTATACAACAACAGACTTATGGGTGACCTCTCCTATACAACAAGAGGCTTATGGGTGAACTCTCCTATACAACAACCGGCATATGGGTGACCTCTCCTATACAACAACAGGCTTATGGGTGGCCTCTCCTATTCAACAGCGGGCTTATGGGTGGCCTCTCCTATAAGACAGGCTTATGGGTGGCCCTCCTATACAACAACAGGCTTATGGGTGACCTCTCCTGTACAACAGGCTTATGGGTGACCTCTCCTAAACAACAACAGGCTTACTGGTGACCTCTCCTATACAACAACAGGCTTATGGGTGACCTCTCCTATACAACAACAGGCATATGGGTGACCTCTCCTATACAACAACGGGCTTATGGGTGACCTCTCCTAAACAACAACAGGCTTACTGGTGACCTCTCCTATACAACAACAGGCTTATGGGTGACCTCTCCTATACAACAACAGGCATATGGGTGACCTCTCCTATACAACAACGGGCTTATGGGTGACCTCTCCTAAACAACAACAGGCTTACTGGTGACCAATCCTATACAACAACGGGCTTATGGGTGACCTCTCCTATACAACAACAGGCTTATGGGTGACCTCTCCTATACAACAACAGGCTTATGGGTGACCTCTCCTAAACAACAACAGGCTTACTGGTGACCTCTCCTATACAACAACAGGCTTATGGGTGACCTCTCCTATACAACAGGCATATGGGTGACCTCTCCTATACAACAACAGTCAAATCCCCAGTGGTCCTAGGTGGTGATCGTGTAATAGTGGTACTAGATCCACCGACATTGATATGGTCTAATAGGTCTTGTCCATGTTCTGTTTAGCTGGTCGTACTGCGTTTAAGGAGGACATATCCCTAACCTTTTAATATTGTATGTACGGTGCCTTTCAGAATGTATTCCGACCCCTTTTACATTTTTTTTTGTTACGTTAGAAAAATGGATTAAATAAATAAAAAATACTAATGAAACGTATTAATCTAATTAATCGTATTAATTAAAACACAATACCCCATAATGACAAAACAGCTTTTCAGACATTTTTCCTAATTCATAAAAACGTTACAAAACAGAAATACCTTATTTACATAAGTATTCAGACCCTTTGCTATGAGACTCTAAATTGAGCTCAGGTGCATCCTGTTTCCCATTGATCATCCTTGAGATGTTTCTACAACTTGATCGGAGTCCACCGGTGGTCAATTCAATTGATTGGACATGATTTGGAAAGGTACACACCTGTCAATATAAGGTTCCACAGTTGACAGTGGGTGTCAGAGCAAAAACCAAGCCATGAGGTCGAAGGAATTGTCCGTAGAGCTCCGAGACAGGATTGTGTCGAGGCACAGATCTGCCGAAGGGTACCAAAACATTTCTGAAGCATTGAAGGTCCCCAAGAACACAGTGGCCTCCATCATACTTAAATGGAAGAAGTTTGGAACCACCAAGACTCTTCTTAGAGCTGGCCACCTGGCCAAACTGAGCAATCAGGGGAGAAGGGCCTTGGTCAGGGAGGTGACCAAGAACCCGATGGTCACACTGACAGAGCCGTAGAGTTCCTCTGTGGAGATAGGAGAAACTTCCAGAAGGACAACCATCTATGCAGCACTCCACCAATGAGGCATTTATGGTAGTGGCCACACTCAGGAAAAGGCACATGACAGCCCGCTTGGAGTTTGCCAAAAGGCACCTAATGAAACTGGTCTGATGAAAAAACAAGATGAAACTCTTTGGGCTGAATGCCAAGAGTCACGTCTGGTGGTGAAGCATGGTGGTGGCAGCATCAGTGAGACCAGGAAGGATCGGAGCAAAGATGGTGGTGGCAGCATCAGGGAGACCAGGAAGGATCGGAGCAAAGATGGTGGTGGCAGCATCAGGGAGACCAGGAAGGATCGGAGCAAAGATGGTGGTGGCAGCATCAGGGAGACCAGGAAGGATCGGAGCAAAGATGGTGGTGGCAGCATCAGGGAGACCAGGAAGGATCGGAGCAAAGATGGTGGTGGCAGCATCAGGGAGACCAGGAAGGATCGGAGCAAAGATGGTGGTGGCAGCATCAGGGAGACCAGGAAGGATCGGAGCAAAGATGGTGGTGGCAGCATCAGGGAGACCAGGAAGGATCGGAGCAAAGATGGTGGTGGCAGCATCAGGGAGACCAGGAAGGATCGGAGCAAAGATGGTGGTGGCAGCATCAGGGAGACCAGGAAGGATCGGAGCAAACATGAACAGAGCAAAGTAAAGAGAGATCCTTGATGAAAACCTGCCCCAGAGCAAAAATGATTAAAAAACATATTTTTCTGCTTTGCTATTATGGAGTATTGTGTGTAGATTGACGAGGGACACACACACACACACACACACACACACACACACACACACACAATTGAATCAATTTTAGCAAAGGATCTTAATACTTTCAGAAAATACAGTAGTTGACAACTAAATCACTGTCAAATCTCTAAGGCCTACGGTTGGTTCACTGTTGAAAAACATCCTGTTTCATTCCATCCATAGCGGTTGCATTTGGGTTCAAGGTCTCTCAAATAGGCCTGTAAACGGCTAGTGAACCTTCTATCTCAAATAGCATTCCATAAAAAATGTCGATGTCTTTTCCAACCACAGCTTTAATAAACCAGACGCCATACTCCTAGCAAGTGTGCCTGTTTAGGGTAACTATACAGTATTCTCCAGTCCCCAAATATCACTATATGGGCCTGTTTAGGGTGATGGTATACTCTCCTGCTCACCTCCACCTCTACTATCAGTCTATGGGTCTATCTTGAATTAACATACGGGACGAGAAAGGTCCCATAGGGCTCTGGTCTAAAGTAGTGCACTATATAGGGAATAGGGCTCTGGTCTATAGTAGTGCACTATATAGGGAATAGGGTCCCATAGGGCTCTGGTCAATAGTAGTGCACTATATAGGGAATAGGGTCCCATAGGGCTCTGGTCAATAGTAGTGCACTGTATAGGGAACAGGGTCCCATAGGGCTCTGGTCAATAGTAGTGCACTATATAGGGAATAGGGTCCCATAGGGCTCTGGTCTAAAGTAGTGCACTATATAGGGAATAGGGCCCCATAGGGCTCTGGTCTAAAGTAGTGCACTATATAGGGAAAAGGCGGTGCAATTTGGGACGCAGGCTCGGGGTCTGAGGAAAAAAACGACCACGTAGTTAGAATTCTAACTGTCTATATGTCAGCTGTCTTCTGGATACATAATGAATGAGACATTATGATACACATCTTTGCTTGACTGGGTTTATTCTCTCTCTCTGTCTCTCTCTCTCTCTGTCTCTCTCTCTCTCTCTCTCTCTCTCTCTCTGTCTCTCTCTCTCTCTCTGTATGTGTGGTTGACATGTTCTCTCCATCTATCTAATACGTTGATTAGATTCAAATATAGATGTTTAACTCAGAATGGTAGGAAAACAGCACCGGTGTGAAGGATTCACTATCAACTTGCTCTGATTGAATGGTTTTTTCCCTTTTAACAGGACAATCTGATAACTACAGACTAGTCTGACAGGGAGAGAGGAGAAAGAGCGAACGAGATAAATATATACGGAGAGAATCCCTGGTTGAGTTGGGAAACTACAAATGTCTACTAGGTCCAAGTTTGTAAATGTTTTCCACAAGGCAAATCCAGTTAAGAAACAAATTCTTATTTACAATGACGGCCAACCCCCCGGGGCCAAACCCGGACGACGCTGGGGCCAATTGTGCGCCGCCCTACGGGACTCCCGATCGCGTCCGGTTGTGATACAGCCTGGATTCGAACCAGGGTGTCTGTAGTGACACCTCTAGCACTGAGATGTAGTGCCTTAGACCGCTGTGCCGCTCGGGAGGATTGTCAGTCCACACAGAGAACAGAGAACAGAGACAGGGATATTGGTGTCAGATACATGCAGCTAGATCTACCGTATATCACGGGGAACACAATACATTATTATAGCCGATATGCTTCCTTCTGTCAATGCTACAGGACAGCTCACTAAAAGCTCATGGAATATATAATGAGACATATTCATTAAAAAAAGGATTCACTTTAACACATTAAATGAGGATGTAGTGAAACCTTGTTAGGATGCTTCACCATAGGACAGGTGATCTACTGGTAGGATGCTTCACCATAGAACAGGTGTTGTACTGGTAGGATGCTTCACCATAGGACAGGTGATCTACTGTTAGGATGCTTCACCATAGGACAGGTGCTCTACTGTTAGGATGCTTCACCATAGGACAGGGGATCTACTGTTAGGATGCTTCACCATAGGACAGGTGATCTACTGTTAGGATGCTTCACCATAGGACAGGTGATCTACTGTTAGGATGCTTCACCATAGGACAGGTGATCTACAGGTAGGAGGCGTCACCATAGAACAGGTGTTCTACTGTTAGGATGCTTCACCATAGGACAGGTGTGTGTGTTGGTAAGTCAAGAAATAAAACAACAGTAAAAAGACATTTGAAAAAAGAGTAGCAAGGCTATAAACAGACACCTGTTAGTCAGGCTGATTGAGGTAGTATGTACATGTAGGTATGGTTAAAGTGACTATGCATATATGATGAACAGAGAGTAGCAGTAGCGTAAAAGTGGGGTTGGCGGGTGGTGGGTTTTTAGGGCCTTCCTCTGACACCGCCTGGTGTAGAGGTCCTGGATGGCAGTCAGCTTTGCCCCAGTGATGTACTGGGCCGTACACACTACCCTCTGAAGTGCCTTGCGGTCGGAGGCCGAGCAGTTGATATACCAGGCAGTGATGCAACCATCGATGTTGCAGCTGTAGAACCTTTTGAGGATCTCAGGAACCATGCCAAATCTTTTTAGTTTCCTGAGAGGGAATAGGCTTTGTCGTACCCTCTTCACAACTGTCTTGGTGTGTTTGGATCATTCTAGTTTGTTGTTGATGTGGACACCAAAGAATTTGACGCTCTCAACCTGCTCCACTACAGCCCCGTCGATGAGAATGGGGACGTGCTCGGTGCTCCTTTTCCTGTAGTCCACAATCATCTCCTTAGCCTTGGTTAGTCTTGGTTACGTTGAAGGATAGGCGGTTATTCTGGCACCACCCGGCCAGGTCTCTAACCTCCTCCCTATAGGCTGTCTCGTCGTTATAGGTGATCAGGCCTACCACTGTTGTGTCGTCAGCAAACTTAATGATGGTGTTGGAGTCGTGCATGGCCATGCAGTCGTGGGTGAACAGAGAGTACAGGAGGGGACTGAGCACACACCCTTGGGGAGCTCCAGTGTTGAGGATCAGCGTGGCAGATGTGTTGCTACCTACCCTCACCACCTGGGGGCGGCCTGTCAGGAAGTCCAGGATCCAGTTGCAGAGGGAGGTGTTTAGTCCCAGGTTTCTTAGCTTGGTAATGAGCTTTGAGGGCACTATGGTGTTGAACGCTGAGCTGTAGTCAATGAACAGCATTCTCACATAGGTGTTCCTTTTGTCCAGGTGGGAAAGGGCAGTGTGGAGTGCGATAGAGATTGCATCATCTGTGGATCTGTTTGGGCGGTATGCAAATTGGAGTGGGTTTCTGGGATAATGGTGCTGATTTGAGCCATGACCAGCCTTTCAAAGCAATGCATGGCTACTGACGTGAGTGCTACGGGTCTGTAGTCATTTAGGCAGGTTACCTTATTGTTCTTGGGCACAGGGACTATGGTGGTCTGCTTGAAGCATGTTGGTATTACAGACTCAATCAGGGATATGTTGGTATTACAGACTCAATCAGGGACATGTTGAAAATGTCAGTGAAGACACCTGCCAGTTGGTCAGCACATGCCCGGAGCACACGTCCTGGTAATCCGTATGGCCCCGCAGCCTTGTGTATGTTGACCTGTTTAAAGGTCTTACTCACGTCGTGATCACGCTGATGCTCTCATGCATGCCTCAGTGTTGCTTGCCTCGAAGCGAGCATAGAAGTGATTTAGCTCGTCTGGTAGGCTCGTGTCACTGGGCAGCTCACGGCTGTACTACCCTTTGTAGTCTGTAATAGTTTGCAAGCCCTGCCACATCCGACGAGCGTCCGAGCCGGTGTAGTATGATTCAATCGTAGCCCTGTATTGACGCTTTGCCTGTTTGATGGTTCGTCGCAGGGCATAGCGGGATTTCTTGTAAGCTTCCGGGTTAGAGTCCCGCTCCTTGAAAGCGGCAGTGCAAATGTTGCCTGTAATCCATGGCTTCTGGTTGGGGTATGTACGTACAGTCACTGTGGGGACGACTTCCTCAATGCACTTATTGATAAAGCCAGTGACTGATGTGGTGTACTCCTCAATGCCATCGGAAGAATCCCGGAACATGTTCCAGTCTGTGATAGCAAAGCAGTCCTGTAGTTTAGCATCTGCTTCATCTGACCATTTTTTTTATAGACCGAGTCACTGGTGCTTCCTGCTTTAATTTTTGCTTGTAAGCAGGAATCAGGAGGATAGAGTTGTGGTCGGATTTGCCAAATGGAGGGCGAGGGAGAGCTTTGTACGCATCTCTGTGTTGGAGAACAGGTGATCTATAATTTTCTTCCCTCTGGTTGCACATTTAACATGTTGATAGAGATTTGGTAGAACTGATTTAAGTTTCCCTGCATTAAAGTCTCTGGCCACTAGGAGCGCCGCCTCTGGGTGAGTGGTTTCCTGTTTGCTTATGTCCTTATACAGCTGACTGAGTGCAGTCTTAGTTTCAGCATCTGTCTGTCGTGGTAAATAAACAGCCACGAAAAGTATAGCTGAGAACTCTCTAGGCAAGTAGTGTGGCCTGCAGTTTATCACAATATACTCTACTTCAGGCGAACAAAATCTAGAGACTTCCTTAGATTTTGTGCACCAGCTGTTGTTTACAAATATGCACAGACCACCCTCCCCTTGTCTTACTGGAGTGTTCTGTTCTATCTTGCCAGTGCAGCGTGTATCCCGCTAGCTGAATATCCATGTCGTCATTCAGCCACGATTCCGTGAAACAGAGGACATTACAGTTTTTGATGTCCCGTTGGTAGGATATTCATGATCGTACCTCGTCTAGTTAATTGTCCAATGTTTGCACGTTGGCGAGTAATATTGACGGTAACGGCAGCTTTCCTAGTTGTCTTCTACGGGTCCAGACGAGGCATCCAGCTCTTCGTCCTCTGCGTCGCTTCCTTTTGTGAATAATTGGGATGTCTGCCCTGTGGGGTGTTTGGAGAATATCGTGTGAGTCCTGCTTGTTGTTGTTGTTGTTGTTGTTGAAGATATCTTAGTCTAATCCGAGGTGAGTGATCGCCGTCCTGATATCCAGAAGCTAATTTATTCTGTAAGATACGGTTGCAGAAACATTATGTACAAAATAAGTTACAAATATCGCAAAAAAAAAACCCCACATAATAACACAATTGGTTAGGAGACGGTAAAACGGCGGCCATCTCCTCCGGCGCCATTTCTTCATACCGCTACACTAGGATTTGATGTAGCCCAGCAGTAACACATTATTAAAATAATCAAAGGCTTGATGATTAGTTGCTTATTTGAAACAGGTGTGAACTAGTGTTGGGCTAGAACTAAAGTGTGCATCTGATTGGTGTCCCCTAGCAATAAACTGATCTAGACTATACTATCCCGTCAGACAGACGGGATAGTCTGTCTGTATTAGGACAGACAGAGAAGCTAGTCTGTAGAACGGAGTAATTAGGACAGACAGAGAAACTAGTCTGTTGGATAGAGAAGCTAGTCTGTTGGACAGAGAAGCTAGCCTGTTGGATAGAGAAGCTAGCCTGTTGGATAGAGAAGCTAGCCTGTTGGACAGAGAAGCTAGCCTGTTGGATAGAGTAATAATGGCAGACAGAGAAGCTAGCCTGTTGGACAGAGAAGCTAGTCTGTTGGACAGAGAAGCTAGCCTGTTGGACAGAGAAGCTAGCCTGTTGGACAGAGAAGCTAGCCTGTTGGATAGAGTAATTAGGACAGACAGAGAAAATAGTCTGTTGGATAGAGAAGCTAGCCTGTTGGACAGAGAAGCTAGCCTGTTGGACAGAGAAGCTAGCCTGTTGGATAGAGAAGCTAGCCTGTTGGGCAGAGTAATTAGGACAGACAGAGAAGCTAGCCTGTTGGACAGAGAAGCTAGCCTGTTGGGCGGAGAAGCTAGTCTGTTGGATAGAGAAGCTAGCCTGTTGGACAGAGTAATTAGGACAGACAGAGAAGCTTGCCTGTTGGACAGAGAAGCTAGCCTGTTGGACAGAGAAGCTAGCCTGTTGGACAGAGAAGCTAGCCTGTTGGACGGAGAAGCTAGCCTGTTGGGCGGAGAAGCTAGCCTGTTGGATAGAGTAATTAGGACAGACAGAGAAGCTAGCCTGTTGGATAGAGTAATTAGGACAGACAGAGAAGTTAGCCTGTTGGACGGAGAAAATTGCCTGTTGGATAGAGAAGCTAGCCTGTTGGACAGAGAAGCTAGCCTGATGGGCAGAGTAATTAGGACATACAGAGAAGCTAGCCTGTTGGACGGAGAAGCTAGCCTGTTGGGCGGAGAAGCTAGCCTGTTGGACAGAGTAATCGAGACAGACAGAGAAGCTAGCCTGTTGGGCGGAGAAGCTAGCCTGTTGGACAGAGAAGCTAGCCTGTTGGGCGGAGAAGCTAGCCTGTTGGGCGGAGAAGCTAGCCTGTTGGATAGAGTAATTAGGACAGACAGAGAAGCTAGCCTGTTGGACGGAGAAAATCGTCTGTTGGATAGAGTAGCTAGCCTGTTGGACAGAGAAGCTAGCCTGTTGGGCAGAGTAATTAGGACAGACAGAAAAGCAAGCCTGTTGGACGGAGAAGCTAGCCTTTTGGGCGGAGTAATTAGGACAGAGAAGCTAGCCTGTTGGGCGGAATAATTAGGATAGACAGCGAAGCTAGCCTGTTGGACAGAGAAGCTAGCCTGTTGGACGGAAAAGCTAGTCTGTTGGGCGGAGAAGCTAGCCTGTTGGATAGAGAAGCTAGCCTGTTGGATAGAGAAGCTAGCCTGTTGGGCGGAGAAGCTAGCCTGTTGGACAGAGTAATTAGGACAGACAGAGAAGCTAGCCTGTTGGGCGGAGAAGCTAGCCTGTTGGACAGAGTAATCGAGACAGACAGAGAAGCTAGGCTGTTGGGCGGAGAAGCTAGCCTGTTGGAAAGAGTAATTAGGACAGACAGAGAAGCTAGCCTGTTGGGCGGAGAAGCTAGCCTGTTGGACAGAGTAATCGAGACAGACAGAGAAGCTAGCCTTTTGGGCGGAGAAGCTAGCCTGTTGGACAGAGTCATTAGGACAGACAGAGAAGCTAGCCTTTTGGACAGAGAAGCTAGCCTGTTGGACAGAGAAGCTAGCCTGTTGGACAGAGAAGCTAGCCTGTTGGGCGGAGAAGCTAGCCTGTTGGATAGAGAAGCTAGCCTGTTGGACAGAGAAGCTAGCCGGTTGGACAGAGAAGCTAGCCTGTTGGACAGAGTAATCAAGACAGACAGAAGCAAGGCAAAGTGCTGGGCAGAGAGTCTACAAATGCATGTTATTAACAAACCCCCTCCCATGCTGTCTCATACATGTGGTTGATGCTCCAGAGATGGGTTGAGCTGAGAGTCTAACCTGTTAGTTGGTCGTCACCAGCCGCAGGCGCGATGCGGATGTACGGAGTAGTGAGCTGAGTCACCAGTATGGCAGCTGAGAGGAGGTACAGTGTCCATGCAGAGAGAGAGAGAGAGAGAGAGAGGGGGAAGGACGAGGCATAGTGTCCACGCAGAGAGAGATCGAGCGAGAGAGAGAGAGAGAGAAGCATAGTGTCCATGCAGAGAGAGAGAAAGAGAGAGGAGTCATAGTGTCCACGCAGAGAGAGATATAGAAAGGGGGGAAGGAGGAGGCATAGTGTCCATGCAGAGAGAGAGAGAGAGAGAGAGAGAGAGGGGGGAAGGAGGAGGCATAGTGTCCACGCAGAGAGAGATATAGAGAGAATGGAAGGAGGAGGCATAGTGTCCACGCAGAGAGAGAGAGAGAGAGAGAGGGAAAGGAGGAGGCATAGTGTCCATGCAGAGAGAGCGAGAGAGAGGGGAAGGAGGAGGCATATCGTCCACGCAGAGAGAGAGGGGAAGGAGGAGGCATAGTGTCCACGCAGAGAGAGAGAGAGAGAGAGAGAAGGGAAAGAGGAGGCATAGTGTCCACGCAGAGAGAGAGAGAGAGAGAGGGGAAGGAGGAGGCATAGTGTCCACGCAGAGAGAGATATAGAGAGAGAGAGGGGAAGGAGGAGGCATAGTGTCCACGCAGAGAGAGAGAGAGAGAGAGAGAGAGAAGGGAAAGAGGAGGCATAGTGTCCACGCAGAGAGAGAGAGAGAGAGAGGGGAAGGAGGAGGCATAGTGTCCACGCAGAGAGAGAGAGAGAGAGAGGGGAAGGAGGAGGCATAGTGTCCACGCAGAGAGAGAGAGAGAGAGAGGGGAAGGAGGAGGCATAGTGTCCACGCAGAGAGAGATATAGAGAGAATGGAAGGAGGAGGCATAGTGTCCACGCAGAGAGAGAGAGAGAGAGAGAGAGAGAGAGGGAAAGGAGGAGGCATAGTGTCCATGCAGAGAGAGCGAGAGAGAGGGGAAGGAGGAGGCATATTGTCCACGCAGAGAGAGAGGGGAAGGAGGAGGCATAGTGTCCACGCAGAGAGAGAGAGAGAGAGAGAGAGAGAGACAGAGAGAGAGGGGAAAGAGGAGGCATAGTGTCCATGCAGAGAGAGAGGGAGAGCAGGAGGGGAGAGCGAGCGAGCGGGAGGGGAGAGCGAGCCAGCGGGAAGGGAGCGAGAAGGGAGAGAGAGAGAGAGGCCACACTGAAACTCAAAATAGCCATACAAACAAAATCTCAGTCACCAGGCAATGTTAATGCAGAAAGAAAAACACTCATTGTTACAGAAGATACTGTATTGTTCTTTCTCGATACTAAAAGAGCTGTGACCCTAGACTAACGGGTCACACGTATATATACATAACCGTTTCAGTCTATTTCACCTGATGCATGTTGTCGTTAGCTCTCTCAACCGTGTGCGGCTCTCTGACCATATCTTTCAGGTCAACTCGATCAGAACTCAATGTACTCGGCGTACCTTATTAATCTAACGAGGGGATGAGGCTGAGAGATTTACGATCTACTATCCGCTCAATAGGAAATCTATTGTAGGGGCTTCGCTGAGGCGTGTGTAGCCAATGTGTCTGTGTGTTCATGTGTGTGTGTGTGTGTGTAGCCTGTGTGTGGTTGGATAAGTCTGTGTGTGCACGTGTGCATTAGACCAATCCCCCCCCCCCCACAGGCATTATCAATCCCTCTCCTGATAAATAGTGTTTAAGATGCTTCACCTTCATGTCTGAACCAGCAAGACAAGCAGAATAACGTGTGTGTGTGTGTGTGTGTGTGTGTGTGTGTGTGTGTGTGTGTGTGTGTGTGTGTGTGTGTGTGTGTGTGTGTGTGTGTGAGTGATGAGCTGAATAACAACGTGTGTGTGTGTGTGTGTGTGTGTGTGTGTGTGTGTGTGTGTGTGTGTGTGTGTGATGAGCTGAATAACAGTGCTTGATGGAAAAAAACAGTGTTTCTGAGACGTGTGAAAACAGACAGGTGAAAACAAAACTCTGGCCCGTGTGAGGTTGTGTGAGGCCCCTGTGAGGTTGTGTGAGGCCCCTGTGAGGTTGTGTGAGGCCCCTGTGAGGTTGTGCCACACTGTTTCTCAACACTGTATTTCAAGGCTACCTACATAAAGACTGTTGTTCTAACTAGTTCATGTCGTTAGCTCTCAAAAGGTGTGCAGGTCATGTTACAATATGAATTAATTAATATTAATTAATACATTCGTGGACGTCCTCAGTGAACCGATTCAGGGACGTGAACATGGTGTGGTCCTACCTTTGGTGGCGACTCGGACACAGTCAATCTTGGTCTCCTGTGTGACAAGACAGAAAGAAGATCAAAATAACAGTTAGCAGTGTGTGTGTGTGTGTGTGTGTGTGTGTGTGTGTGTGTGTGTGTGTGTGTGTGTGTGAGTGCGCCCACACAGAAACACAAACACGCATACTAGCACACACACACAGCACGGTCCCTGTGTGCCAACTCTTCAACATCGACCAATAGACAGACAGGAGAGAGGAGAAAGCAAGAAGGCCATGAAAATAACATGTTAGTGTGTGTGTGTGTGTGTGTGTGTGTGTGTGTTGCAGTAGGCACATTAATTTAACAAAATATGTCACATTAACAATAAGACGATCCAATTAACCGACTCGTTCTGTTGGACCTTGGTTCACATAAAAGGTCATTATATTTTACACAATCGTAAAGTAAAACTAAAAAAAAAAAATAATTCCGACATTAAATTTATCAGTCGGTAACAGTGCCGAGATTGAACTCGAGAGGTAATGTCTGTGGAGGAAAACTCTGACCTGTGTCATTCAAAACATCAAGACTTCCTTGACAGTTAGAGCAGAGAAGAAGAAATACCCTTCAGAGGATCTATGGTCTTTACCTCTGAGGACTGTTGTAACTTCCTGGGCCCTTCAGAGGATCTATGGTCTTTACCTGTGAGGACTGTTGTAACTTCCTGGGCCCTTCAGAGGATCTATGGTCTTAACCTGTGAGGACTGTTGTAACTTCCTGGGCCCTTCAGAGGATCTATGGTCTTAACCTGTGAGGACTGTTGTAACTTCCTGGGCCCTTCAGAGGATCTATGGCCTTTACCTCTGAGGACTGTTGTAACTTCCTGGGCCCTTCAGAGGATCTATGGTCTTTACCTGTGAGGACTGTTGTAACTTCCTGGGCCCTTCAGAGGATCTATGGTCTTAACCTGTGAGGACTGTTGTAACTTCCTGGGCCCTTCAGAGGATCTATGGTCTTTACCTCTGAGGACTGTTGTAACTTCCTGGGCCCTTCAGAGGATCTATGGTCTTTACCTGTGAGGACTGTTGTAACTTCCTGGGCCCTTCAGAGGATCTATGGTCTTTACCTGACTAAAGAAGAGGTTATTTGCGTTAACGTTCCCCAATAACCATCCACCCCCCCCCAAAAAAAAAAAAAAAAATGTTGCTCGACAAAAAGGGAACTAACAAATGAGCCACTGAAAACCAAATAGAAACCGGTGGGCTTTTAAAACTGTTTCTGAAAGGGATTCGCAGAGGGGGGTTCTACTAAGTGGTGGCCAAGCAACTCCAGTTGGGTCTTAAAATATCCCACCACGGACACCCACTGGGCTGGGCTTTCAGAACCCATTTTAAAAAAACACTGACTGGACTTGATATCAGACAAAACTAAAATTAATAAACCCACTAAGAATAAGAAGTGGGTGGAGCAAACAGGAGAAACGCAGGTAAAGGCTCCGTTCAACAACGTAAAGAACAGGAGAAATACCAGGTAAAGGCTCCGTTCAACAACGTAAAGAACAGGAGAAATACCAGGTAAAGGCTCTGTTCAACAATGTAAAGAACAGGAGAAATACCAGATAAAGGCTCCGTTCAACAATGTAAAGAACAGGAGAAATACCAGGTAAAGGCTCCGTTCAACAATGTAAAGAACAGGAGAAATACCAGGTAAAGGTCCCGTTCAACAATGTAAAGAACAGGAGAAATACCAGGTAAAGGTCCCGTTCAACAATGTAAAGAACAGGAGAAATACCAGGTAAAGGCTCTGTTCAACAACGTAAAGAACAGGAGAAATACCAGGTAAAGGCTCCGTTCAACAACGTAAAGAACAGGAGAAATACCAGGTAAAGGCTCTGTTCAACAATGTAAAGAACAGGAGAAATACCAGGTAAAGGCTCCGTTCAACAACGTAATGAACAGGAGAAATACCAGGTAAAGGTCCCGTTCAACAACGTAAAGAACAGGAGAAATACCAGGTAAAGGCTCTGTTCAACAACGTAAAGAACAGGAGAAATACCAGGTAAAGGCTCCATTCAACAACGTAAAGAACAGGAGAAATACCAGGTAAAGGCTCTGTTCAACAATGTAAAGAACAGGAGAAATACCAGGTAAAGGCTCCGTTCAACAACGTAAAGAACAGGAGAAATACCAGGTAAAGGTCCCGTTCAACAACGTAAAGAACAGGAGAAATACCAGGTAAAGGTCCCGTTCAACAACGTAAAGAACAGGAGAAATACCAGGTAAAGGCTCCGTTCAACAACGTAAAGAACAGGAGAAATACCAGGTAAAGGCTCTGTTCAACAACGTAAAGAACAGGAGAAATACCAGGTAAAGGCTCCGTTCAACAACGTAAAGAACAGGAGAAATACCAGGTAAAGGCTCCGTTCAACAACGTAAAGAACAGGAGAAATACCAGGTAAAGGCTCCGTTCAACAACGTAAAGAACAGGAGAAATATCAGGTAAAGGCTCCGTTCAACAACGTAAAGAACAGGAGAAATACCAGGTAAAGGCTCCGTTCAACAATGTAAAGGGAACACGCTAAACACAGGTGTCGCTCTTCTTCCTCACATTTCTTGTACATTTAGCAGACGCCCTTATCCAGAGCGACTTACAGCAGTGAGTGAATACAGTCTCATACTGGTCCCCTGTGGGAATCGAACCCACAACCCCGGTGTTTGGGAAGCGCCGTGTTCTACCAGCACGGGGAGCACTGAGCCAAACGCTCCTAAATATCAGCTGTGTCTGCACAGAAGAAACGAGGACAACAGGTGAAAACACATCCTGACCAACGAGGATGATTCCAATCAGTATGCCACACCCAAAGACAACCAACCTGGAAATAGGACCGTTGGTCTGGAGTAGGACTAGACAGGGTTAAACAGTGGAATGGTTGGTGGTTGTTTTTTTTAGAGGCTCTTACTAGTCGGCAGAGCAATTTTCCCTTTTTTCCCCAAATTGTTATTATTGTGTCAAAGAATATAATGTCGGAAGGCAGAGAACGGCGTAGGTTTCGTGCACCTAAAAGTCGGATGCAATCCACCAATCAAAATCCCCCGCAAAAAAAAAAAAGAAGAAGAAGAAGAAGAACCTCGAAATAGAAAACGCAGAAACGGAGAGAAAAACCCAAACGCCTGTAACAGCCGAGCCAGTTGGACCATGATAACACTGGCGTTCCCGTCCACTTCATGGACACACTGTGTACACCATTGATAGATAGTGCACAACAGAGTTTCTACTGTATCTGACTAGTTGTGGCCTCCTCATTTCTATAACATACTTGGACAGCATCCAGACTACGGTAGCAGGGTTCTTCAACTTCAGTCCTGGCTGTGAAGGATATTTGTTTCAGCACTGCTTCACCTAATGCAGTTAGTAAAGGCCCAGATGGAATGGTTTCATCGTGATTGCAATAATTGATCACGATACTCCAATTCACCCTAGAAAGTTTAGGAACGAGTAACAAACTTTCTTCAGGAGAGATTAACTCCTTAATCGTCCCTCTGTCATGTGTTGTCTCTGTTCTCTTCTCTTCTCCAGCTCTCTAACATTTATCTCTCTCTGTCTCTCTAACATCTCTCTCTCTGTCTTTCTCTCTCTCTCTCTCTCTAACATCTCTGTCTCTCTCCCCCTCTATCTCTCTTTCTCGCTCTCTCTCTCTAACATTTCTCTATGTCTCTCTCCCCCTCTCTCTCTCTCTAACATCTCTCTCTCTGCCCCCCCCCCCCCCCCTCCTCTCTTTCTCTCTATCCTCTCTCAATCTAAGACGTGTGGTAACTCCTTAAGCACCCAGTTTAAGGTCCATCTTCATTCCGGACCAGATCTCTTCAAGTCACCATTGAACTCTCTTCCACTACTTAGCTTTGCTTTGTAGAGAGCCGGAGAGGAGGTGGATAGGAGGAGAGGAGGTGAAGTGGAGGAGGAGTGGAGGAGAGGAGGTGGAGTGGAGGAGGAGTGGAGGAGAGGAGGAGGAGAGGAGGAGGAGTGAAGGAGAGGACGAGAGGAGGAGGAAAGGAGGTGGAGAGGGGGAGTGGAGGAGTGGAGAGTAGGAGATGAGGAGGAGGAGTGGAGGAGAGGAGGAGAGGAGGTGGAGTGGAGGAGAGGAGGAGTGGAGGAGAGGAGGAGTGGAGAGAAGGAGAGGAGGAGTGGAGGAGGAGAGGAGAGGAGGAGAGGGGGAGGAGAGGGGGAGTGGAGGAGAGGAGGAGGAGAGGAGGTGGAGAGGGGGAGTGGGGGAGAGGAGGAGGAGGAGAGGAGGAGAGGAGGGAGGAGTGGAGGAGAGGAGGAGTGAAGGAGTGGAGAGGAGAAGAGGAGGAGGAGAGGAGGAGGAGTGGAGGAGTGGAGAGTTGAAGAGGAGTTGAGAAGGAGTGGAGGAGAGGGGGAGAGCAGGAGAGGAGGAGGTGGAGGAGGAGTGGAGGGGTGGAGGAGGAGAGGAGGAGGAGGCGTGGGGGAGTGGAGGAGGGAGAGGAGAGCCTGGTGCCACATGATGATGGAGAGAGGACCTAGAGAGGGTAGAGTCTGCACTCTGAACAATCCACGACACTGTTGTTGTTGAACCTGCCTTATACCATTCCCCGTCATCAACCATCATCACCATCACCATCATCATCATCACTATCACCATCATCATCATCATCACCACCATCATCATCATCACCAACAACACCATCATCACCACCACCCCCATCAACACCAACAACACCATCATCACCACCACCCCCATCAACACCACCATCATCATCATCACCACCACCCCCATCAACACCAACAACACCATCATCACCACCACCACCACCCCCATCAACACCAACAACACCATCATCACCACCACCACCATCACCATCATCATCATAATCACCATCACCACCACCACCATCACCACCATCATCATCACCATCACCACCACCCCCATCAACACCAACAACACCATCATCACCACCATAACCATCACCATCATCATCACCACCATCATCATCACCATCACCACCACCCCCATCAACACCAACAACACCATCATCACCACCACCACCATCACCATCATAATCACCATCACCACCACCACCATCACCATCATCATCATCACCATCACCACCACCCCCATCAACACCAACAACACCATCATCACCACCATAACCATCACCACCATCATCATCACCATCACCACCACCCCCATCAACACCAACAACACCATCATCACCACCACCACCATCACCATCATCACCACCACCACCATCACCATCATCATCACCATCACCACCACCACCATCACCATCATCATCATCACCATCACCACCACCCCCATCAACACCAACAACACCATCATCACCACCATAACCATCACCATCATCATCACCACCATCATCATCATCACCACCACCCCCATCAACACCAACAACACCATCATCACCACCACCACCATCACCATCATCATCATCATCACAATCACCACCACCATCACCACCATCACCATCACCACCATCATCACCACCACCACCATCACCATCATCATCATAATCACCATCACCACCACCACCATCACCACCATCATCATCACCATCATCACCACCACCACCATCACCACCATCACCATCACCACCATCATCACCACCATCATCATCACCATCACCACCATCACCACCATCACCATCATCATCATCACCACTATTACCTTCATCACCACCATCCCAACCATCAACACCACCATCATCACCACCATCATCATTACCACCATTACCATCATCATCACCATCACCACCATCCTCATCACCTCCATCATCATCACCATCTTCATCATAATCACCATCACCCTCACTATCACCACCATCATCATCAACATCACCACCACCATCACCACCATCATCATCATCATCACCACCATCATCATCATCACCACCATCACCACCACCATTACCACCATCATCACCACCATCACCACCACCATCATCACCACCATCATCATCACCACCACCATCATCATCACCACACTCATCATCACCACCATCATCATCATCACCACCACCATCATCACCACCACCATCATCATCACCACCATCATCACCACCATCACCACCATCACCACCACCATCATCACCACCATCATCACACCACCACCATCATCATCACCACCATCATCATCACCACCATCATCATCACCACCACCATCATCACCACCATCATCATAAACCACCACCATCATCTTCACCACCATCATCATCACCACCATCATCATCACCACCATCATCACCACCATCACCACCATCACCACCACCATCATCACCACCATCATCATCATCTTCACCACCATCATCATCACCACCATCATCATCACCACCACCATCATCACCACCATCATCATCACCACCACCATCATCACCACCATCATCATCACCATCATCATTATCATCATCATCACCACCACCATCATCACCACCATCATCATCACCACCATCATCATCACCACCATCATCATCACCACCACCATCATCATCACCACCATCATCATCACCACCACCATCATCATCACCACCATCATCATCATCATCACCACCATCATCATCACCACCACCATCACCACCATTATCATCACCATCACCATCATCACCATCATCACCATCATCACCACCACCATCATCATCGCCATCATCACCACTATCACCATCATTACCACCACCATCATCACCACCATCATCATCATCATCACCACCATCATCACCACCACCATCATCATCGCCATCATCACCATCATCACCGTCATCATCGCCATCATCACCATCATCACCATTATCATCACCACCATCATCACCATCATCACCACCACCATCATCATCGCCATCATCACCACCACCATCATCACCATTATCATCACCACCACCATCACCACCATTATCATCACCATCACCATCATCACCATCATCACCACCACCATCATCATCGCCATCATCACCACTATCACCATCATTACCACCACCATCATCACCACCATCATCATCATCACCACCATCATCACCACCACCATCATCATCACCATCATCACCATCATCACTATCATCATCGCCATCATCACCATCATCACCATCATCACCACCACCATCATCACCATTATCATCACCACCATCATCACCATCACCATTATCATCACCACCATCATCACCATCATCACCACCATCATCACCACCATCATTACTACCATCAAGGATAAAGGCTGGGCGATGCAGTGTGTTTGTGTGTGTATGTTGGGGACTAAGAGTATTTTAGTCTAGGACTTCAGTCTCTACAGTCCCCACAGTCAGTCAATCAGGCCCGTCAGTCTATCATCTATCCCTACAGTCTTTCATATAACCCTACAGTCTATCATCTAACCCTACAGTCTATCATCTAACCCTACAGTCTATCATCTAACCCTACAGTCTATCATCTAACCCTACAGTCTATCATCTAACCCTACAGTCTATCATCTAACACTACAGTCCCTAAAGTCAGTCAATCAAGCCAGTCAGTCTATCATTTTGACTATAAAAAAAGCATCAGTTTTCAAGTTGTTTTAAAAAATGTAGACTAATCAAGCATCTGTTTAAGAACACATTCTTATTTACAATGACGGCATTCACCTGCCAAACCCGGACGACGCTGGGCCAATTGTGCGCCACCCTATTGGACTCCCAATCACGGCCGGTTTGTATACAGCCTGGATATCGAACCAGGGTGTCTGTAGTGACGCCTCAAGCACTGAGATGCAGTGCTTTTTTAAGGAATAAGATAATGATATATGTTTCTATTGTGTGAAACAACCTATTTAATTTTCATGGTGTTGGTGCCACCATCTGAAAATGTTAGTGGCACCAGTACCACCAGGGGATTACATTAGTCTGGAGCCCTGCCACACCAATAGCGTAATATCCCTAGAAGAGGTAGTGTAATATCCCTAGAAGAGGTAGTGTAATATCCCTAGAAGAGGTAGCGTAATATCCCTAGAAGAGGTAATATCCCTAGAAGAGGTGGTGTAATATCCCTAGAAGAGGTAGTGTAATATCCCTAGAAGAGGTAGCGTAATATCCCTAGAAGAGGTAATATCCCTAGAAGAGGTAATATCCCTAGAAGAGGTAGCGTAATATCCCTAGAAGAGGTAGTGTAATATCCCTAGAAGAGGTAGCATAATATCCCTAGAAGAGGTAGTGTAATATCCCTAGAAGAGGTAGCGCAATATCCCTAGAAGAGGTAGCGTAATATCCCTAGAAGAGGTAATATCCCTAGAAGAGGTAGCGTAATATCCCTAGAAGAGGTAGTGTAATATCCCTAGAAGAGGTAGCATAATATCCCTAGAAGAGGTAGTGTAATATCCCTAGAAGAGGTAGCGCAATATCCCTAGAAGAGGTAGTGTAATATCCCTAGAAGAGGTAATATCCCTAGAAGAGGTAGTGTAATATCCCTAGAAGAGGTAAAGCAATATCCCTAGAAGAGGTAGTGTAATATCCCTAGAAGAGGTAATATCCCTAGAAGAGGTAGCGTAATATCCCTAGACGAGGTAGTGTAATATCCCTAGAAGAGGTAGCGCAATATCCCTAGAAGAGGTAGTGTAATATCCCTAGAAGAGATAATATCCCTAGAAGAGGTAGCGCAATATCCCTAGAAGAGGTAGTGTAATATCCCTAGAAGAGATAATATCCCTAGAAGAGATAATATCCCTAGAAGAGGTAGTGTAATATCCCTAGAAGAGGTAATATCCCTAGAAGAGGTAGCGTAATATCCCTAGAAGAGGTAGTGTAATATCCCTAGAAGAGGTAGTGTAATATCCCTAGAAGAGGTAGTGTAATATCCCTAGAAGAGGTAGCGTAATATCCCTAGAAGAGGAGGCGTAATATCCCTAGACGAGGTAGTGTAATATCCCTAGAAGAGGTACCGTGCTGACCGCCTGGAAGTAGATGCTGTAGCTCTTCTGGGGCAGTAGGGGGGCGTTCCAGTACCCATTACCATGTTACCATTAACACACACACACCTTAATATCCCTAGTTGAGGTACCCACCCCGTTAGCCGTGCTGACCGCCTGGAAGTAGATGCTGTAGCTCTTCTGGGGCAGTAGGGGGGCGTTCCAGTACCCATTACCATGTTACCATTAACACACACACACCTTAATATCCCTAGTTGAGGTACCCACCCCGTTAGCCGTGCTGACCGCCTGGAAGTAGATGCTGTAGCTCTTCTGGGGCAGTAGGGGGGCGTTCCAGTACCCATTACCATGTTACCATTAACACACACACACCTTAATATCCCTAGTTGAGGTACCCACCCCGTTAGCCGTGCTGACCGCCTGGAAGTAGATGCTGTAGCTCTTCTGGGGCATTAGGGGGGCGTTCCAGTACCCATTACCATGTTACCATTAACACACACACACCTTAATATCCCTAGTTGAGGTACCCACCCCGTTAGCCGTGCTGACCGCCTGGAAGTAGATGCTGTAGCTCTTCTGGGGCAGTAGGGGGGCGTTCCAGTATCCACCGTAGGTCTTGTTGTCTCCCACAGTGAAGGGTTGAGGAGCCTGTAGCCCTACGGCGAGGAACTCAGCTGTGAAGTAGTACCCAGAGTTCAGGACCGTGGAGTTCTGGGAGTGGATGGGGACAGGGTAACAGCGGAGAATCTCAACCGCTCCCCTCCTCGCCCTCCGAGGCCTCTCCTCTTCTACCACCACCTGGTATACACTGAGGGGGAGAAAGAGGGGAGTGTGTGGAGAATGAGGGGAGAGGGGGAGAAGGAGGGGAGAGAGCGGGAGAAGGAGGGGAGAGGGGGCAGAAGGAGGAGAGAGGGGGAGAAGGAGGGGAGAGGGGGCAGAAGGAGGAGAGAGGGGAGAAGGAGGGGAGAGGGGGGAGAAGGAGGGGAGAGAGGGGGAGAAGGAGGGGAGAGAGCGGGAGAAGGAGGGGAGAGGGGGCAGAAGGAGGAGAGAGGGGGAGAAGGAGGGGAGAGGGGGCAGAAGGAGGAGAGAGGGGAGAAGGAGGGGAGAGGGGGGAGAAGGAGGGGAGAGAGGGGGAGAAGGAGGGGAGAGAGGGGGAGAAGGAGGGGAGAGGGGGCAGAAGGAGGAGAGAGGGGGAGAAGGAGGGGAGAGAGGGTAGAAGGAGGAGAGAAAGGGAGAAGGAGGGGAGAGAGGGGGAGAAGGATGGGGGGAGGATGGGAGAGAGGGGGAGAAGGAGGGGAGGGGGGAGAAGGAGGGGAGAGAGGGGGAGAAGGAGGGGAGGGGGGAGGAGGGGAGAGGGGGAGAAGGAGGGGAGAGAGGGGGAGAAGGAGGGGAGAGGGGACAGAAGGAGGAGAGAGAGGGGGAGAAGAAGGGGAGAGGGGGCAGAAGGAGGAGAGAGAGGGGGAGAAGAAGGGGAGAAGGAGGGGAGAGAGGGGAGAGAAGGAGGGGAGAGAGGGGGAGAAGGAGGGGAGAAGGGGGAGAAGGAGGGGAGAAGGGGGAGAAGGAGGGGAGAGAGGGGAGAAGGAGGGGAGAGAAGGAGGGGAGAGAGGGGGAGAAGGAGGGGAGAGAGGGGGAGAAGGAGGGGAGAGAGGGAGAAGGAGGGAGAGAAGGAGGGGAGAGAGGGAGAGAAGGAGGGGAGAGAGTGGGAGAAGGAGGGGAGAGAGGGGAGAGAGTGGGAGAAGGAGGAGAGAGAGGGGGAGAAGGAAGGGAGAGATTGGAGAGAAGGGGGAGAAGGAGGGGAGAGGGGGCAGAAGGAGGAGAGAGAGGGGGAGAAGGAGGGGAGAAGGGGGAAGGAGAATATGGGGGGATACGTGAATACAGTATTCAAGAATAAACAAAGCAGATTTCTAAAATAAATTATTTGTTCGATTTTAAAACAAATTTGTTTTAATTTGCTTACCAAGAAACCCAGTTAAACCTGTAATACTTTATCCTTAAAGGGACATTTCTAAAACGTTGGGGTGGTGCTGGTTTATGAATATGAAGAAGAAACATTTAATACCGAATCCTGTTTTAGTATAACTATTATCACCTCACACCTAAAATGTTTTTCTACAAACCTAAACCTAAACTAACTAAACTAAAAGTTCCCTCATCGTGTCCTTCTGTGACCCTGGTGTCCTGACTTCACCTGCCCTCTGACCTCTAACCCCCTGCCTTCTGCTCTCATTGGTGTTGTGATTCCTCCTGTAACCTCTCAGCAGCGGTTCTCATCGCCTCTCTCCACCCAGTCCAGCTTAACTGAAGTAGAAGAGAGAGAGACCAACGTCAATACTAACACTGGATGGCTCTTCTATAAGGAAGGCTCTGAGAGAATGATGGGACTAGACCAATGTGGTTTCACTTCAACATTGGGGGGACTAGACCACTGTGGTTTCACTTCAACATTGGGGGGACTAGACCACTGTGGTTTCACTTCAACATTGGGGGACTAAACCACTGTGGTTTTCACTTCAACATTGGGGGGGACTAGACCACTGTGGTTTCCACATCAACATTGGGGGGACTAGACCACTGTGGTTTCACTTCAACATTGGGGGGGACTAGACCACTGTGGTTTCCACATCAACATTGGGGGGACTAGACCACTGTGGTTTCACTTCAACATTGGGGGGACTAGACCACTGTGGTTTCACTTCAACATTGGGGGGACTAGACCACTGTGGTTTCACTTCAACATTGGGGGGACTAGACCACTGTGGTTTCACATCAACATTGGGGGGACTAGACCACTGTGGTTTCCACATCAACATTGGGGGGACTAGACCACTGTGGTTTCCACATCAACATTGGGGGGACTAGACCACTGTGGTTTCACTTCAACATTGGGGGGACTAGACCACTGTGGTTTCACTTCAACATTGGGGGGACTAGACCACTGTGGTTTCACTTCAACATTGGGGGGACTAGACCACTGTGGTTTCACTTCAACATTGGGGGGACTAGACCACTGTGGTTTCATTTCAACATTAGGGGGACTAGACCACTGTGGTTTCACTTCAACATTGGGGGGACTAGACCACTGTGGTTTCATTTCAACAATAGGGGGACTAGACCACTGTGGTTTCACTTCAACATTGGGGGGACTAGACCACTGTGGTTTCACTTCAACATTGGGGGGACTAAACCACTGTGGTTTCACTTCAACATTGGGGGGACTAGACCACTGTGGTTTCACTTCAACATTGGGGGGACTAGACCACTGTGGTTTCACTTCAACATTGGGGGGACTAGACCACTGTGGTTTCATTTCAACATTAGGGGGACTAGACCACTGTGGTTTCACTTCAACATTGGGGGGACTAGACCACTGTGGTTTCACTTCAACATTGGGGGGACTAGACCACTGTGGTTTCACTTCAACATTGGGGGGACTAGACCACTGTGGTTTCACTTCAACATTGGGGGGACTAAACCACTGTGGTTTCACTTCAACATTGGGGGGACTAGACCACTGTCGTTTCATTTCATCATTGGGGGGACTAGACCACTGTGGTTTCACTTCAACATTGGGGGGACTAGACCACTGTGGTTTCACTTCAACATTGGGGGGACTAGACCACTGTGGTTGTAACTCAGTATTAGGAAGGTGTTCCTCATTTTTTGCACACATAAAGACAAAATGGTGAATTAAGACAGAGAACACTGAGCAGAGCTAGTATTTTATACATTCAGTAGCTATTAATAACGACAGACATCTGGGAAAAGGCCATTAGAGGCAGAGGGAGGCACTAGTAGTTAACATAGACTTATGTAATTTAATCAACTATATTTATACACTGTTCATGTTATATTCCCAGATAACCTTTCAAACACACGTTTTCCAGACAAACCTGGAATATATTAGAAAATCCTAAAGTCAGATTACCATTCCGTTTATAATCATCTTTATGGTCAATTGGTTGTTGGCTTCATCTCGCAGCATATGCTCACTGTGCTGTAGTCTAGGGCATTGGCTCAGCATTAGATGTTGTTTATTTGTTTGTTCCAACATGGGTTTCTGTCAAAGTTACATTGTTGCAATTACAGTGGAAGTGATGATGTCACAATGGGATCAAAAGAATGTCGAGGAAATCCCATGAAAGTGGGAGGAGGACAAAAAGCTTAATAGTTGAACAAGTATAAAATATATTTTTAAAAAAGTTGCGTAAGAGCTCACTATTCCACTGCTCGTTTTAAAGATTGATTGACGTTTTCTAGCTTAACTCTCTAAGGTCGATGTCTGTACCGCCGCAGCAATCGAATTAGCATAATAAAACAATCCCCATAAAAATCTGTCAGGTTAACATAGGGATATCTTGTCCGAACAGTTTGGGCAACAGACTAATATGAAAGGTGAGACTTTCACGAACATGTACAGGACCAGTCAAAAGTTTGGGTACACCTACTCATTCAAGGGTTTTTCTTTATTGTTAATATTTTCTACAACGTAGAGTAATAGTGAAGACATCAAAACTATGAAATAACACATATGGAATCATGTAATAACCAAAAAAAGTGCTAAATAAATCTAAATATATTTAATATTTGAGATACTGTACTTCAAAGTAGCCTCCCTTCAACAAGATGAACACTTTACACACCCTTGGCATTCTCTCAACCAGCTTCATGAGGTAGTCACCTGGAATGCATTTCAATGAACATGTGTGACTTGTTAAAAGTAACAAAAAATGATATATTTCCTTCTTATTAACACGTTTGAGTTGTGTTGTGACAAGGTAGAGGTGGTTTACAGAAGATAGCCCTATTTGGTAAAAGACCAAGTCCATATTATGGCAAGAACAGCTCAAATAAGCAAAGAGAAACGACATTCCATCATTACTTTAAGACATGAAGGTCAGTCAATCCGGAAAATGTTAAGAACTTTGAAAGTTTCTTCAAGTGCAGTCGCAAAAACTATCAAGCGCTATGATGAAACTGTCTCTCATGAGGACCGTCACAGGAAAGGAAGATCCAGAGTTACCTCTACTGCTGAGGTTAAGTTCATTAGAGTTAACTGCACCTCAGATTGCAGCTCAAATAAATGCTTCACAGAGTTCAAGTAACAGACACATCTCAACATCAACTATTCAGAGGAGGATGCTTGAATCAGGCCTTCATGGTGGAATTGATGAAAAGAAAACACTACTAAAGGACACCAATAAGAAGAAGGGACTTGCTTGGACCAAGAAACACGAGTAATGGACATTAGACTGGTGGAAATCTGTCCTTTGCTCTGACGAGTCCAAATTTATTATTTTTTTTCCAACCGCCGTGTCTTTATAAGATTCAGAGTAGGTGAACAGATGATCTCTGCATGTGTGGTTCCACCGTGAAGCACGGAGGAGGAGGTGTGATGGTGTGGGGTGCTCTGCTGGTGACACTGTCTGTGATTGATTTAGAATTCAAGGCACACTTAACCATCATGGCTACCACTGTGAAGCATGAAGGAGGAGGTGTGATGGTGTAGGGGTGGATCATGGCTACCACAGCATTCTGCAGAGAAACGCCATCTTATCTGATTTGCGCTTAGTAGGACTATCATTTGTTTTTCAACAGGACTGTTGTGTCTTTACTATCATTAATGTTAAAACGGCTGTTTTATCAAAGCGAGGAAGTTTAATTATTACAATGATTAAATTAATCCTGTAACTCATTAGCAATTTTGGGGCACCGTAGAAAAAGTTTATTTAATGAGTTACCATTTTCCGAATTAACTCTTAAATATATAAAGTTCTCTTACATTTCAGTCATCAATCAGTCATTAATGAATTGTTAACTTCTACTGCATCGGTCTTATTCTGAATGTCGCAAAATCTTTGGATATCTGCACAAATATAAAATTGGCTTAATTATTATATTGCTAACTAACTAAATAATCACACAGAATTACATATACACAAACAGAATAGCTTACGCATTGATTACTACATAATGCAATGAAAGGTCCCTAGTGGACTTAAACGATATGACGGCTTGTTACTCAAAATGAAAATGAAAAGGGAGGGTAAGTAAGAAAGAGCGGGAGAAAAGACAAAGGACTTCACTATCGTACACACAGCTGATAACTACGCTCATGGAAATGCTAATACTTTGCACATGAACGCCCGTTCATTAGAAAATGATTGCAATATACATATTTATGATTATATGCCTTTGTTGTCTCTCTGTTGAAATCGCCGGTCCGTTTTCTGGAGAGTCAGTCGACAGAATGACTCTGGTTGTCCACCAGAAGTCACCATGTCCTTGTTCAGTAACTTAGAATAGAGTGGTGAGAGGAAATCGTTTTTTTTTTTTTTTTTTTTTTGTCTCTCGTCTTCGGCCAAGTTTTCCTAGACTATTTTACATATACACCCGCAGACTGTGAATGTGTAGTCTTTAGTTTTGTAGATGTCTTAACCATTTGTAAAGTATTCAGCTTGCGCTGCACGTAGCTGGTCTATAGAGTCTAACTATTCGTGACATCCGGTTCACACTGCCCGCCTGAATGTTCTTGTAGAGATATTCTATTTTTCTATGTTGAAAGTTTCAGAGTTTCAGAGTCCTTCCGTCCGTACCTTTTAGCTCACGCAGTGTCTCGTTGGCCTAATGTATATTTTGTCACGAATCCTATTTATTTAATCCTATTTATTTAAGCACTCTGTGAAAAAGGGGCGTTCCCTCCTTTCGTCATGTGTTTTACGTGGGTGTGGTCACGGACTGGTTAAGACTTCATATGAAAAACTATTATCTAATTTAAATTCATATTACATCTTCTCACAAATAGTTCACAAATAGTTTCATATTTAATCATATAAGTTCCACAACATTTGGATGTGACCCTGACAAATACAGTGCCTTGCGAAAGTATTCGGCCCCCTTGAACTTTGCGACCTTTTGCCACATTTCAGGCTTCAAACATAAAGATATAAAACTGTATTTTTTTGTGAAGAATCAACAACAAGTGGGACACAATCATGAAGTGGAACGACATTTATTGGATATTTCAAACTTTTTTAACAAATCAAAAACTGAAAAATTGGGCGTGCAAAATTATTCAGCCCCCTTAAGTTAATACTTTGTAGCACCACCTTTTGCTGCGATTACAGCTGTAAGTCGCTTGGGGTATGTCTCTATCAGTTTTGCACATCGAGAGACTGCATTTTTTTCCCATTCCTCCTTGCAAAACAGCTCGAGCTCAGTGAGGTTGGATGGAGAGCATTTGTGAACAGCAGTTTTCAGTTCTTTCCACAGATTCTCGATTGGATTCAGGTCTGGACTTTGACTTGGCCATTCTAACACCTGGATATGTTTATTTTTGAACCATTCCATTGTAGATTTTGCTTTATGTTTTGGATCATTGTCATGTTGGAAGACAAATCTCCGTCCCAGTCTCAGGTCTTTTGCAGACTCCATCAGGTTTTCTTCCAGAATGGTCCTGTATTTGGCTCCATCCATCTTCCCATCAATTTTAACCATCTTCCCTGTCCCTGCTGAAGAAAAGCAGGCCCAAACCATGATGCTGCCACCACCATGTTTGACAGTGGGGATGGTGTGTTCAGGGTGATGAGCTGTGTTGCTTTTACGCCAAACATAACGTTTTGCATTGTTGCCAAAAAATTCAATTTTGGTTTCATCTGACCAGAGCACCTGTGTCTCCCAGGTAGCTTGTGGCAAACTTTAAACGAAAATAAAGGGGCTGAATAATTTTGCACGCCCAATTTTTCAGTTTTTGATTTGTTAAAAAAGTTAGCTGTGCCACCAGAGACTCTGGGTTCCCGCCCAGGCTCTGTCGTAACCGGCCATGACCGGGAGGTCCGTGGGGCAATGCACAATCATCCGGGTTAGGGAGAGTTTGGCCGGTAGGGATATCCTTGTCTCATCACGCACCAGCGACTCCTGTGGCGGGCTGGGCGCAGTGCGTGCTAACCAAGGTTGCCAGGTGCACGGTGTTTCCTCTGACACATTGGTGCAGCAGGCTTCCGGGTTGGATGCGCGCTGTGTTAAGAAGCAGTGCGGCTTGGTTGGGTTGTGTATCAGAGGACGCATGACTTTCAACCTTCGTATCTCCCGAGCCCATACGGGAGTTGTAGCGATGAGACAAGATAGTAGCTACTACAACAATTGAAACGAAATTGGGGAGAAAAGAAACAACAACTGATCTGACACCGTTGTTTTTTAAGTACCCACGGAGCATTCCAACTGTTTGAAATACAGAAATATTGTTTAATTCCCCACTTTTGGATTATGGAGTTTCGGCGGTCTAGAATGTCTTTGTTCTCCATAGGTTCTCTACCTCAGTACTCCATGGGAGTGAAGGGAACGTTTCTGCAAGGAATTTTTACGACCGTCATAAAACTGTGGGAGAGAAAGAGAGACAGAAGAGAAGAGAAGAGAAGAGGAGAGGAGAGAGAGAGAGGGGGGTGGGGAATCTGGTGCCAATGATCCTTATCCAAAAGGGCAGGTCATGAGAGGACAATGACCCAACACACCTCCAGCCTGTGTAAGGGCTAACTGACCAAGAAGGAGAGTGATGGAGTGCTGCATCAGATGACCTGTCCTCCACAATCACCCGACCTCAACCCAATTGAGATGGTTTGGAAAAGCATTCCTCATGAAGCTGGTTGAGAGAATATCAAGAGTGTGCAAAGCTGTCATCAAGGCAAAGGGTGGCTACTATAAATAATCTAAAATCTAAAATCTATTTTGATTTATTAAACACTTTTTGGTTACTGCATGATTCCATGTGTGTTATTTCATAGTTTTGATGTCTTCACTATTATTCTACAATGTGGAAAATAGTAAAAATAAAGAAAAACCCTTGAATGAGACATTTTGACTGGTACTGTACATGCCGGTTACTTTGCTCACTGGCCTCACAAGACTCATCTGAAGGTTCCCTACAAAAGGCTTGCAGTTCCCTACAAAGGGCTTGCCGTTGACGTACGACGACTCCTGGAGGCCATGTTGGAAGACCTCCTACACCTCATACTTCAGACAAAAACAGCCGAGTGGCCTTACCCCAAACTGCATGATAACTGTGCCTAAAAACTAGTTGATTCATCACCACGGTCATTTTCTGTGGAGTATTTGGCTTCTCTAAAAAAAAAAAAAAGCAGGAAAGACAACGGCCATTTGTTATATCAGAGATGTTTCTTTACTTTGCACGGGAAAAATGTGGCCTTTGATACGATGGTAGCCTCGGTCTACTCAACACTGACACTGATAACAGAGCAATAAAAATCACCTTGTCTTGAATTGCGACCATGTAATGTAGGCTGAAAAGGGCTCCTGGCTAAAAGGGATTCAGATTTACTCAAATTAACATCAAAAGTAATTTTCTTGCATTTTAGCTGAATATTATGTCGCTATATCTCTCTGTCCTCCATTTTTCTCACTAGGAACTGGGACTTGAGAATTGTTTCATAATGTTCTCCCAGAAAGGTACCTGCCCTATCCAGAGTAGCCTACTCTCCCTTCTCTGACAGCTGAAACTGCTAGCTAATCCTTTCACCCTCTTCCATGGCTGTTAGATAGGTACATAGCTACAAATGCATGTCGAGTTACAATGATAAATACATCAAGATAGCAAGCTAACTAGCTAATATGAAGTTAGCAAGCCGGTGATATTTAATTCACTTAGCTAGCTATACAGTATGCAAAGTTAGCAGCTCATTTGAGGTAACCTGCACACTAAGTTTCTATTGCAAGCTAACGAGCTAACGAGCTAATGATTTTCTCGCCGCCTCCATTTTCTGGGTTCTTAAAAAATAAAAATAAATAATGGGCAATCTTCCGGAAGTTTCCGGTTGTAGCAAAGTGCAGCCGGCCATGTGGACAATTGGAGGACTTCCAATAGACTGACTTAGGTCTTCCAACATGGCGCCTGGTGCGATTACAAAGGTGACTTTTAAATGAAGAACCATGGAACATCAGAACAAACCTCTTTTAGATTTCTTTCGGGGGGGACTATCTGTTGTTGTTCCATGTAGTGAATCTGTTATTCAATGCTTTTGTATGGGTTAATAGCAGTAAAGCCAAATACACATTTACATCAAATATTATTGTTATTATTTTATTCTTTATCCTTCAAGGGATCAAGGGATTCTAAATCAAACAGCTAAATGATCCTTAGTATGACCTTCTTAAAACAATTCCATATTGTTTAGTAGAACCCCCCCCCCCCCCCCCACACACACACACACACACACACACAGATTAATTGGCCAATTTGCTCTTTCTGTTTGTCCGTGACTGTAATTAACTTAAAAATAAGTGCATGACAATGGCAATACAGTCTTGATTTAACTTTTTCAATCACTTGTCTATTTCTCTGTTCCATCACGGTGTTAATTAGCTGCTGAGTGGTAGTTTTAAACACGCCCTTTTCCATCACAGTGTTAATTAGCTGCTGAGTGGTAGTTTTAAACACGCCCTGTTCCATCACGGTGTTAATTAGCTGCTGAGTGGTAGTTTTAAACACGCCCTGTTCCATCACGGTGTTAATTAGCTGCTGAGTGGTAGTTTTAAACACGCCCTGTTCCATCACGGTGTTAATTAGCTGCTGAGTGGTAGTTTTAAACACGCCCTGTTCCATCACAGTGTTAATTAGCTGCTGAGTGGTAGTTTTAAACACGCCCTGTTCCATCACGGTGTTAATTAGCTGCTGAGTGGTAGTTTTAAACACGCCCTGTTCCATCACAGTGTTAATTAGCTGCTGAGTGGTAGTTTTAAACACGCCCTGTTCCATCACGGTGTTAATTAGCTGCTGAGTGGTAGTTTTAAACACGCCCTTTTAAATGAATGTCAGAGAAGCCTCTCCAATCAAGGTTCTTTATTCTACATTTCTCTTTATCTCACTCTCACCCCCCCCCCCCCCCCTCTATCTCTCTCTCTTTCACACACACACACACACACATGCACAGCAGGTGACACAATAGACATAGTGAACAGTTGTGATAGTTAACATACTAACAGGTGTGATAGTTAACATACTAACAGGTGTGATAGTTAACATACTAACAGGTGTGATAGTTAGGAGCATACTAACGCTGCCGTCTACAGGACAGACACTTTCTCTCCCCTGCTAAGCAGGCCATTCCAGACAGAGGGATCTCTGTGAGGGGCTGTGTGAGGCTCACGGGGGGGGGGGGGGGGGGGGGGGGGGGGGAGTGTTTGAACTAAACACAGAGGCCTCCACTGAGAGGAAATGAAAAGAGATGGTGACCTCTGAGAGTTTGAATAATGAACAAGTCAAGAGGAAAAAAAGAGGGCATAAAAGGGGAAATAGTGCTACAGAGGAGAATGAGTGGAGGGCTGTGTCAGGGTTTCTTCTATTAGAGAGGGGGACAGTCAGAGGTGGTAGCCAGTCAAGGTCTGAGGATGGAAAACCATCTCTCCTGTGGTTTTACGATACGTCACATTCTTCAAGAATCAACGGGAATATATATATATATATATATCATTAATGTGGAGACTGGTTATCACTAATGTGGAGACCGGTTATCATTAATGTGGAGACCGGTTATCATTAATGTGGAGACTGGTTATCACTAATGTGGAGACTGGTTATCATTAATGTGGAGACTGGTTATCACTAATGTGGAGACCGGTTATCATTAATGTGGAGACCGGTTATCATTAATGTGGAGACTGGTTATCATTAATGTGGAGACTGGTTATCATTAATGTGGAGACCGGTTATCATTAATGTGGAGACTGGTTATCATGAATGTGGAGACTGGTTATCATTAATGTGGAGACTGGTTATCATTAATGTGGAGACTGGTTATCACTAATGTGGAGACTGGTTATCATTAATGTGGAGACTGGTTATCATTAATGTGGAGACTGGTTATCATTAATGTGGAGACTGGTTATCATTAATGTGGAGACTGGTTATCATTAATGTGGAGACTGGTTATCACTAATGTGGAGACTGGTTATCATTAATGTGGAGACTGGTTATCATTAATGTGGAGACTGGTTATCACTAATGTGGAGACTGGTTATCATTAATGTGGAGACTGGTTATCATTAATGTGGAGACTGGTTATCATTAATGTGGAGACTGGTTATCACTAATGTGGAGACTGGTTATCATTAATGTGGAGACTGGTTATCACTAATGTGGAGACTGGTTATCATTAATGTGGAGACTGGTTATCATTAATGTGGAGACTGGTTATCATTAATGTGGAGACTGGTTATCATTAATGTGGAGACTGGTTATCATTAATGTGGAGACTGGTTATCACTAATGTGGAGACTGGTTATCATTAATGTGGAGACTGGTTATCATTAATGTGGAGACTGGTTATCATTAATGTGGAGACTGGTTATCATTAATGTGGAGACTGGTTATCATTAATGTGGAGACTGGTTATCATTAATGTGGAGACTGGTTATCAATAATGTGGAGACTGGTTATCACTAATGTGGAGACTGGTTATCATTAATGTGGAGACTGGTTATCATTAATGTGGAGACTGGTTATCATTAATGTGGAGACTGGTTATCATTAATGTGGAGACTGGTTATCACTAATGTGGAGACCGGTTATCACTAATAATATTATTATAACATAAACATACTGTTGACAAGTAGGCTATGGTGTAATGGAATGTTATTCCTTGTGTGGCTGGTTTAGTGGGTTATAACACTCTTATGTGGGTGTTATAACCAGCCATAAGATAACACAATATATGTCACAATAGGTGTAAATATATGACAGTGTTATTAACATATTAGAACAGGTTATGACAAGTTATGACCATGTGTCATAATGGTCTATGACACTGAGTGTCAAGTAAGGTGTTTTTCCGATTTTCGTCCACGAGAGTACTTGAGATTCCCCATCAATCTACCGTCCCTTATTCTGAGGAACAAAAGCAGTCCTCCGCCCCAGCACGAAGTATCTCCTCGTGACACGACGCTGATTCTGAGACATCATTAAACGATGGACTGACACAGTGGTGTGAATAGGATCTTTTTCCATTCTCTTTCCTAAGGCTAGGTAAAGAGCCAGAGGCTGAGCTGAGGAGAGACTTTTGTCAAGTAGAAATATGCGATACAAACATATTGACCTTGGTCTCTCTCACATCAGCACAATAACACATGTTTTTATTTATTTTGGTAACAACTGTTGTACTAGTCTACAATATGGTCTTGCTTGAGGTGAGTCTCTGCTGTCTCTGCTGTGAAGTTACAGTTTTACTGTGAACACTGAGGCTGTACCTGCTTTAAGTTAGTTTTACTGTGAACACTGAGGATGTACCTGCTTTAAGTTACAGTTTTACTGTGAACACTGAGGATGTACCTGCTTTAAGTTAGTTTTACTGTGAACACTGAGGCTGTACCCACTTTAAGTTACAGTTTTACTGTGAACACTGAGGCTGTACCCGCCCTAAGTTACAGTTTTACTGTGAACACTGAGGCTGTACCTGCTTTAAGTTACAGTTTTACTGTGAACACTGAGGCTGTACCTGCTTTAAGTTAGTTTTACTGTGAACACTGAGGCTGTACCCACTTTAAGTTACAGTTTTACTGTGAACACTGAGGATGTACCTGCTTTAAGTTAGTTTTACTGTGAACACTGAGGCTGTACCTGCTTTAAGTTACAGTTTTACTGTGAACACTGAGGCTGTACCTGCTTTAAGTTACAGTTTTACTGTGAACACTAAGGCTGTACCTGCTTTAAGTTATAGTTTTACTGTGAACACTGAGGATGTACCTGCTTTAAGTTACAGTTTTACTGTGAACACTGAGGATGTACCTGCTTTAAGTTACAGTTTTACTGTGAACACTGAGGCTGTACCTGCTTTAAGTTACAGTTTTTAACAGTGGCCAACTGTGGCTATTAGATCACAATGTAGGCCTACCAGAGTGGCCTACCATCAAAAACAATGGTGAAAATGAATCCCATAACATTGTAACATGGGAAAAAGCTGTTCTATCATTCAGCCTACAGTAGCAGCCAGTGTGTGGTGTTCAATGTAGGCCTATATTCAATGAGACTTGACATTAACCTGTTTGTGTCTGCAGGAGATCTGTGGGAGCTGATATGTCTGCAGGAGAGTCCTGGGAACTGATATGTCTGCAGGAGGTCTGTGGGAGCTGATATGTCTGCAGGAGAGTCCTGAGAGCTGATATTTATGTGGTGTGGTGTGGTGTGTCATTTAGTCACATGCTTAATTCACCATGACATGGACATGGTGGGATGGGAAACAAAAACACAACATCAGACAATATACAGCATCAAACAACAAACAACATCAGACAACAAACAACATCAGACAACATCAGACAATATACAGCATCAGACAACATCAGACAACAAACAACATCAGACAACAAACAACATCAGACAACAAACAGCATCAGACAACATCCAGCATCAGACAGCATCAGCTAGGTTGGGATCAGACCATTATTTGTCTGTTTGTTAGTTGTCCGATCTTGTCCAGACACACACCGTCATGTTAGATCATTGTCATGTTACCAATGGCGGGGTCAATTTGAATTGAAGGCAGTCAATTCATGAAGTAAACTGAATTACCAATGTAATAATTGAAGAAAATGTATAATTAACATCAAAGTATAAGCTATTGAATTCAAAATTGACCCTTTTGTTATAACTTAAATATATTTATACCAATATAATACAGTATATTGTGAAAGGTATGACTACTGTTCAGATGATAACAGTCCAAAACTGTATCCTCGGTGAAGTTGGAGCGTAACCCCGCCCCTAACCTTTCCAGAGAACTAACACCTACATCAGATAAAATGGTTAAATAGATGAAAATGGGCCTGTATAGTAGAACATGTCTAACGCCAGATCCCATCGCATGATGCTCATTCAGACGTGATCTTTAGAAGTGACCTGACGTTCAATAGCCATACAGTAGATAAACTGATCCAAGATCGCATAGCAGTTCAGACGTCTTTTGTCCTCGTCTTGTCGTGTCCTGTATATATATATATTTACAACTTTTTTCACATACATTTTATTTTTATTTTCCATCAACTCATCTTCTAAACACTCTCCTGCAACCAGCCTCACCAATTTATATTTATAAAAAAGTATTATTTACCTCAGATCTGCAATCCTTCAGGAAGCTAGCCAGAAACTCCAGGAGGCTGGCCAGAAACTAGCCAGAAGCTAGCCAGGAGCTAGCCCAGAAGCTAATCAGAAGTTAACCACGGTTTGTGGTCATCGGCTGTCCTTTAGTTCGAAAATCTATCGAAAATCTATCGCCAGTTTTGTACGGCGCAGCGCGGCTCGGAACGGAACATACCGGACCAATTTTTCTCTCCATGTCCCTGGATTTCAACTGCTCTCTGGACATTCATACCCGGATCTCACAGCTAGCTAGCTGCTATCCGTGTGACAGTCGGCTTTCGTCGATTCCGGAGCAAACATCGATTGTTCCGGTGCTAGCCAGCTCCGTCAATCACGCCTGAGTTCCATCATTCACTCCTGGGCTGCAGTCACCTATCCGGACCCGTTTCACTGCCTACGCGGAGCCCCACCGGGCCTTCACAACCGGACTGCCGACGTTATCTACCTGAAGGAGATCCGGCTGGCTCCTCTGTCGCGACGTTACCGGAACGCCCATCTGCGGCCCGCTAACCGTTAGCTGTCTTTCCGGCTGCTATTCTGAATAGACAATCGGACAATTTATTTATTTGAATTATTATGTTTTCTTCTCGGGCCTCTATAACTATATCTATTGTTCTTATTTTTGTTGTTGTGTGATTTTGATTAATCCCCTCTACCACACGGAACCCAACTAATCTACTGACCGAACGCAAGAGGTGGCTAACAACAGACTCCATCCTATGCTAGCTTGCTACCGGTTGGCTTGGCTAGCTGTCTAAATCGCCGTGACCCTAAACCAACCTCTCCACTCGCTGGACCCTTTTGATCACTCGACTAAGCATGCCTCTCCTTAATGTCAATATGTCTTGTCCATTGCTGTTCTGGTTAGTGTTTATTGGCTTATTTCACTGTAGAGCCTCTAGTCCTGCTCACTATACCTTATCCAACCTATTAGTTCCACCACTCACACATGCAATGACATCTCCTGGTTTCAATGATGTTTCTAGAGACAATATCTCTCTCTTCATCACTCAATACCTAGGTTTACCTCCACTGTATTCACATCCTACCTTACCTTTGTCTGTACATTATACCTTGATGCTATTTTATCGCCCCCAGAAACCTCCTTTTACTCTCTGTTCCAGACGTTCTAGACGACCAATTCTTATTGCTTTTAGTCGCACCCTTATTCTACTCCTCCTATGTTCCTCTGGCGATGTAGAGGTGAATCCAGGCCCTGCAGTGCCTAGCTCCACTCCTATTCCCCAGGCGCTCTCTTTTGACGACTTCTGTAACCGTAATAGCCTTGGTTTCATGCATGTTAACATTAGAAGCCTCCTCCCTAAGTTTGTTCTATTCACTGCTTTAGCACACTCTGCCAACCCGGATGTTCTAGCTGTGTCTGAATCCTGGCTTAGGAAGACCACCAAAAATTCAGACATTTTAATTCCAAACTACAACATTTTCAGACAAGATAGAACTGCCAAAGGGGGCGGTGTTGCAATTTACTGCAAAGATAGCCTGCAGAGTTCTGTCCTACTATCCAGGTCTGTACCCAAACAATTTGAACTTCTACTTTTAAAAATCCACCTTTCTAAAAACAAGTCTCTCACCGTTGCCGCCTGCTATAGACCACCCTCTGCCCCCAGCTGTGCTCTGGACACCATATGTGAACTGATTGCCCCCCATCTATCTTCAGAGCTCGTGCTGCTAGGCGACCTAAACTGGAACATGCTTAACACCCCAGCCATCCTACAATCTAAACTTGATGCCCTCAATCTCACACAAATTATCAATGAACCTACCAGGTACCTCCCCAAAGCCTTAAACACGGGCACCCTCATAGATATCATCCTAACCAACTTCCCCTCTAAATACACCTCTGCTGTCTTCAACCAAGATCTCAGCGATCACTGCCTCATTGCCTGCATCCGTAATGGGTCAGCGGTCAAACGACCTCCTCTCATCACTGTAAAACGCTCCCTGAAACACTTCAGCGAGCAGGCCTTTCTAATCGACCTGGCCGGGGTATCCTGGAAGGATATTGACCTCATCCCGTCAGTAGAGGATGCCTGGATATTTTTTTAAAATGCCTTCCTAACCATCTTAAATAAACATGCCCCATTCAAGAAATTTAGAACCAGGAACAGATATAGCCCTTGGTTCTCCCCAGACCTGACTGCCCTTAATCAACACAAAAACGGCCTATGGCGTTCTGCATTAGCATCGAACAGCCCCCGTGATATGCAGCTGTTCAGGGAAGCTAGAAACCATTATACACAGGCAGTTAGAAAAGCCAAGGCTAGCTTTTTCAAGCAGAAATTTGCTTCTTGCAACACTAACTCAAAAAAGTTCTGGGACACTGTAAAGTCCATGGAGAATAAGAACACCTCCTCCCAGCTGCCCACTGCACTGAAGATAGGAAACACTGTCACCACTGATAAATCCACCATAATTGAAAATTTCAATAAGCATTTTTCTACTGCTGGCCATGCTTTCCACCTGGCTACTCCTACCCCTGTCAACAGCACTGCACCCCCAACAGCAACTCGCCCAAGCCTTCCCCATTTCTCCTTCTCCCAAATCCATTCAGCTGATGTTCTGAAAGAGCTGCAAAATCTGGACCCCTACAAATCAGCCGGGCTAGACAATCTGGACCCTTTCTTTCTAAAATTATCTGCCGAAATTGTTGCCACCCCTATTACTAGCCTGTTCAACCTCTCTTTCGTGTCGTCTGAGATTCCCAAAGATTGGAAAGCAGCTGCGGTCATCCCCCTCTTCAAAGGGGGGGACACTCTTGACCCAAACTGCTACAGACCTATATCTATCCTACCATGCCTTTCTAAGGTCTTCGAAAGCCAAGTCAACAAACAGATTACCGACCATTTTGAATCTCACCATACCTTCTCTGCTATGCAATCTGGTTTCAGAGCTGGTCATGGGTGCACCTCAGCCACGCTCAAGGTCCTAAACGATATCTTAACCGCCATCGATAAGAAACATTACTGTGCAGCCGTATTCATTGATCTGGCCAAGGCTTTCGACTCTGTCAATCACCACATCCTCATCGGCAGACTCAATAGCCTTGGTTTCTCAAATGATTGCCTCGCCTGGTTCACCAACTACTTCTCTGATAGAGTTCAATGTGTCAAATCTGAGGGTCTGTTGTCCGGACCTCTGGCAGTCTCTATGGGGGTGCCACAGGGTTCAATTCTTGGACCGACTCTCTTCTCTGTATACATCAATGAGGTCGCTCTTGCTGCTGGTGAGTCTCTGATCCACCTCTACGCAGACGACACCATTCTGTATACTTCCGGCCCTTCTTTGGACACTGTGTTAACAACCCTCCAGGCAAGCTTCAATGCCATACAACTCTCCTTCCGTGGCCTCCAACTGCTCTTAAATACAAGTAAAACTAAATGCATGCTCTTCAACCGATCACTACCTGCACCTACCCGCCTGTCCAACATCACTACTCTGGACGGCTCTGACTTAGAATACGTGGACAACTACAAATACTTAGGTGTCTGGTTAGACTGTAAACTCTCCTTCCAGACCCATATCAAACATCTCCAATCCAAAGTTAAATCTAGAATTGGCTTCCTATTTCGCAACAAAGCATCCTTCACTCATGCTGCCAAACATACCCTTGTAAAACTGACCATCCTACCAATCCTCGACTTTGGCGATGTAATTTACAAAATAGCCTCCAATACCCTACTCAACAAACTGGATGCAGTCTATCACAGTGCAATCCGTTTTGTCACCAAAGCCCCATACACTACCCACCATTGCGACCTGTACGCTCTCGTTGGCTGGCCCTCGCTTCATACTCGTCGCCAAACCCACTGGCTCCATGTCATCTACAAGACCCTGCTAGGTAAAGTCCCCCCTTATCTCAGCTCGCTGGTCACCATAGCATCTCCCACCTGTAGCACACGCTCCAGCAGGTATATCTCTCTAGTCACCCCCAAAACCAATTCTTTCTTTGGCCGCCTCTCTTTCCAGTTCTCTGCTGCCAATGACTGGAACAAACTACAAAAATCTCTGAAACTGGAAACACTTATCTCCCTCACTAGCTTTAAGCACCAACTGTCAGAGCAGCTCACAGATTACTGCACCTGTACATAGCCCACATATAATTTAGCCCTATCAACTACCTCTTTCCCAACTGTATTTAATTTATTTATTTATTTTTGCTCCTTTGCACCCCATTATTTTTATTTCTACTTTGCACATTCTTCCATTGCAAAACTACCATTCCAGTGTTTTACTTGCTATATTGTATTTACCTTGCCACCAAGGCCTTTTTTTGCCTTTACCTCCCTTCTCACCTCATTTGCTCACATTGTATATAGACTTGTTTATACTTTATTATTGACTGTATGTTTGTTTTACTCCATGTGTAACTCTGTGTTGTTGTATCTGTCGAACTGCTTTGCTTTATCTTGGCCAGGTCGCAATTGTAAATGAGAACTTGTTCTCAACTTGCCTACCTGGTTAAATAAAGGTAAAATAAAAAATAAATAAATAAATGCTTGTCTCTCTCACCATCAAAAAAAAATCACACCATTGCAGCTAATTCCTCATTACAAACGCCTGCACAAAAAATTGAGAAAAAAAATGAAAAAAGAGAGGGAAGCGAGGAGAAAAGTGATTTGAGAACAATGGCTTAAGCTGTTAAGAGGTGGGACACAGGGGTCTGGGGGCACACACACACACACACACACACACACACACACACACACACACACACACACACACACAGGCAACCTGAGCTGACACCAATTAGGTTCCTCTGCACAGGCTGCTCATCTCGACCGATAGAGTTCCAACCCTCCCCCCCCACCTCCGCCCACCTCCCTCTGTGTGACTCACACCAATTATGGTGGATTGACTGGATTGTGACCTGAAAATCAGATGTATTTTTGATGTGGGATGATAGGCTGTGTGTGATAGGCTGTCTGTGATAGGCTGTGTATGATAGGCTGTGGGTTGATAGGCTGTGGGGAGTATTTCAATCATGCTGCTCCTCTGACTCTCATCGGTCTCTCTCACTCCTTTTCTCTCTCCCTCTCACCCCTCTATCCATCTATCTCCCTTTATTTCCCTCTCTATCCCTCTCTCCTCCTTCTCTCTCTCCCTCCCTCTCACCCCTCTATCCTACTCTCTCCCTTTTATTTCCCTCTCTATCCCTCTCTCCTCCTTCTCTCTTTTCCTTTCTCTCTCACTCTCTCTCCCTCTCTCCTCCTTCTCTCCCCCTCTCTCTCTCTCCCTCTCTCTTCTTCTCGCTGTCTCCATCTCTCTTTCCCCTCTCTCTCCTGTCTCTCTCCCCTCCCTCTCTCAACCCTCTTTCACCGATCTCTCTCCCTCCTCTCTCTCCCCTCTCTTCCCTCTCTCACCTTTCTCTCTCTCTGTTTCTTTCTCTCTCTTACTCTCTCTGTCTCCATCTCTCTCTCTATATATATCTCTCTCTCAGTTCAATTCGATTCAATTCAAAGTTCTTTATTGGCATGGGAAACATATGTTAACATTGACAAAGCAGGTGAAATAGATAATATACAAAAGTGAAATAAACAATAAAAAATGAACAGTAAACATTACACTCTCAAACGTTGTAAAGGAATAGAGACATTACAAATGTCATATTATGTAGTTATATAAAGTGCAATCATATAGTTCAAGTACAAAAGGGAAAATAAATCAACATAAATATGGGATGTAAATTAAATGCTATTTGTCACACCGAACTCAACCTTACTATGAAATGGTAACTTACAAGCCCTTACTTACAAGCTATGATGGCACACTGTGGTATTTCATCCAGTAGATATCGGAGTTTATCAAAATTGCGTTTGTTTTCAAATTCTTTGTTGATCTGTGTAATCTGAGGGAAATATGTGTCTCTAATATGGTCATACATTGGGCAGGAGGTTAGGAAGTGCAGCTCAGTTTCCACCTCATTTTGTGGGCAGTGAGCACATAGCCTGTCTTCTCTTGAGAGCCATGTCTGCCTACGGCGGCCTTTCTCAATAGCAAGGTTATGCTCACTGAGTCTGTACATTGTCAAACCTTTCCTTAAGTTTGGGTCAATCACAGTGGTCAGGTATTCTGTCGCTGTGTACTCTCTGTGTAGGGCCAAATAGCATTCTAGTTTGTTCTGTTTTTTTGTTAATTCTTTCCAATGTGTCCATTTTTTTATTTATTTATCCGTTATTTTACCAGGTAAGTTGACTGAGAACACATTCTCATTTACAGCAACGACCTGGGGAATAGTTACAGGGGAGAGGAGGGGGATGAATGAGTCAATTGTAAACTGGGGATGATTAGGTGACCGTGATGGTTTGAGGGCCAGATTGGGAATTTAGCCAGGACACCGGGGTTAACACCCCTACTCTTACGATAAGTGCCATGGGCTCTTTAATGACCTCAGAAAGTCAAGTAATTATCTTTTTGTTTTCTCATGATTTGGTTGGGTCTAATTGTGCTGCTGTCCTGTGGCTCTGTGGGGTGTGTTTGTGTTTGTGAACAGAGCCCCAGGACCAGCTTGCTTAGTGGACTCTTCTCCAGGTTCATCTCTCTGTAGGTGATGGCTTTGTGATGGAAAGTTTGGGAATCACTTCCTTTTAAGAGCATGTAGAATTAGATGGCTCTTTTTCAGGATGTGGATAATTCGTGGGTATCGGCCTAATTCTGCTCGGCATGCATTGTTTGGTGTTCTACGTTGTACACAGAGGATATTTTTGCAGAATTCTACATGCAGAGTCTCAATTTGGTGTTTGTCCCATTTTGTGAATTCTTGGTTGGTGAGCGGACCCCAGACCTCACAACTGATTCAAGTATTTTTTTAACGGATCCTAATTGGGATGTCAAATTGTATGTTCCTTTTGATGGCGTAGAAGGCCCTTCTTGCCTTGTCTCTCTGATTGTGGTTTGAGTCTATGGGTTCTTCAATTACATTGAGCTGATTTCTGACGTTCTGTTCCTTCTTTTTCCATAGTGTATTTCTGTATTGTTTTAGTGATTCACCATAGTGAAGGCGTAGCCTCGGGTTTTCTGGGTCTCTGTGTTTTTTGGTTTCTCAATGTCTTTCTTAGATTTTTGCATTCTTCATCAAACCATTTGTCATTGTTTTGAGTTTTCTTAGGTTGTCTGCTTGAAAATAAAAATGTTGATAGGGAAGTTGAGAGGTAAAATATACTGTTTATGCTTTTTACTGCCAAGTTTACACCTTCACTATTACAGTGAAATGTTTTGTCCAGGAAGTTGTCTAAAAGGGAGTGAATTTGTTGTTGCCTAATTGTTTTTTGGTAGGTTTCCAAACTGCATTCCTTCCATCTATAGCATTTCTTAATATTATTCAGTTCCTTTGGCTTTGATGCCTCATGATTGAGTATTGCTCTGTTTAAGTAGACTGTGATTTTGCTGTGGTCTGATAGGGGTGTCAGTGGGCTGACTCTGAACGCCCTGAGAGACTCTGGGTTGAGGTCAGTGATAAAGTAGTCTACAGTACTACTGCCAAGAGATGAGCTATATGTGTACCTACCATAGGAGTCCCCTCAAAGCCTACCATTGACTATGTACATACCCATTTCTTAACATTGAGCCGTCTCAGTAACCTGACCTCAGTCAAATTGAAGGGAGATTCTGGAGCAGCGGCTGAGACAACGTTTTGCACTACCATCAACAACACGATGGGATTTCTCATGGTGTCGCAATCCCTCCAATAGAGTTCCAGACACCTGTAGAATCTATAGAATGGTGTCGCAATCCCTCCAATAGAGTTCCAGACACCTGTAGAATCTATAGAATGGTGTCGCGTTCCTCCAATAGAGTTCCAGACACTTGTAGAATCTATATAATGGTGTCGCGTTCCTCCAATAGAGTTCCAGACACTTGTAGAATCTATAGAATGGTGTCGCATTCCTCCAATAGAGTTCCAGACACTTGTAGAATCTATAGAATGGTGTCGCATTCCTCCAATAGAGTTCCAGACACCTGTAGAATCTATAGAATGGTGTCGCATTCCTCCAATAGAGTTCCAGACACTTGTAGAATCTATAGAATGGTGTAGCATTCCTCCAATAGAGTTCCAGACACTTGTAGAATCTATAGAATGGTGTCGCGTTCCTCCAATAGAGTTCCAGACACTTGTAGAATCTATAGAATGGTGTTGCATTCCTCCAATAGAGTTCCAGACACCTGTAGAATCTATAGAATGGTGTAGTATTCCTCCAATAGAGTTCCAGACACTTGTAGAATCTATAGAATGGTGTCGCAATCCCTCCAATAGAGTTCCAGACACCTGTAGAATCTATATAATGGTGTCGCGTTCCTCCAATAGAGTTCCAGACACCTGTAGAATCTATAGAATGGTGTCGCATTCCTCCAATCGAGTTCCAGACACTTGTAGAATCTATAGAATGGTGTCGCATTCCTCCAATAGAGTTCCAGACACTTGTAGAATCTATAGAATGGTGTCGCGTTCCTCCAATAGAGTTCCAGACACTTGTAGAATCTATAGAATGGTGTCGCATTCCTCCAATAGAGTTCCAGACACTTGTAGAATCTATAGAATGGTGTCGCATTCCTCCAATAGAGTTCCAGACACTTGTAGAATCTATAGAATGGTGTCGCGTTCCTCCAATAGAGTTCCAGACACTTGTAGAATCTATAGAATGGTGTCGCATTCCTCCAATCGAGTTCCAGACACTTGTAGAATCTATAGAATGGTGTAGCATTCCTCCAATAGAGTTCCAGACACTTGTAGAATCTATAGAATGGTGTAGCATTCCTCCAATAGAGTTCCAGACACTTGTAGAATCTATAGAATGGTGTCGCATTCCTCCAATAGAGTTCCAGACACTTGTAGAATCTATGAGAAGGTGCATTGAAGTTGTTCTGTCAGCTCCAGGTTGTCCAACGCCCTTAAAGACACTTTATGTTGGTGTTTCCTTTATTTTGGAAGTTACCTGTCTGTCTGTCTGTCTGTCTGTCTGTCTGTCTGTCTGTCTGCCTGCCTGCCTGCCTAGCTGCCTGCCTGCCTGCCTGCCTGCCTGCCTGCCTGCCTGTCTGTCTGTCTGTCTGTCTGCCTGTCTGTCTGCCTGTCTTTAACCCTCTCCTGACCCAGCATCTCCCCAGCCTCCCCAGCCTGTCCTCTCAGTCTTTAACCCTCTCTCCTGACCCAGCATCTCCCCAGCCTCCTCCAGCCTGTCCTCTCAGTCTTTAACCCTCTCTCCTGACCCAGCATCTCCCCAGCCTCCTCCAGCCTGTCCTCTCAGTCTTTAACCCTCTCTCCTGACCCAGCATCTCCCCAGCCTGTCCTCTCAGTCTTTAACCCTCTCTCCTGACCCAGCATCTCCCTAGCCTGTCCTCTCAGTCTTTAACCCCCTCTCCTGACCCAGCATCTCCCCAGCCTCCTCCAGACTGCCCTCTCAGTCTTTAACCCTCTCTCCTGACCCAGCATCTCCCCAGCCTCCTCCAGCCTGTCCTCTCAGTCTTTAATCCTCTCTCCTGACCCAGCATCTCCCCAGCGTGTCCTCTCAGTCTTTAACCCTCTCTCCTGACCCAGCATCTCCCCAGCCTGTCCTCTCAGTCTTTAACCCCCTCTCCTGACCCAGCATCTCCCCAGCATGTCCTCTCAGTCTTTAACCCTCTCTCCTGACCCATCATCTCCCCAGCCTGTCCTCTCAGTCTTTAACCCGCTCTCCTGACCCAGCATCTCCCCAGCCTCCTCCAGCCTGTCCTCTCAGTCTTTAACCCTCTCTCCTGACCCAGCATCTCCCCAGCCTGTCCTCTCAGTCTTTAACCCCCTCTCCTGACCCAGCATCTCCCCAGCCTGTCCTCTCAGTCTTTAACCCCCTCTCCTGACCCAGCATCTCCTCCAGCCTGTCCTCTCAGTCTTTAACCATCTCTCCTGACCCAGCATCCCCCCAGCCTGTCCTCTCAGTCTTTAACCCTCTCTCCTGACCCAGCATCTCCCCAGCCTCCTCCAGCCTGTCCTCTCAGTCTTTAACCCTCTCTCCTGACCCAGCATCTCCCCAGCCTCCTCCAGCCTGTCCTCTCAGTCTATAACCCTCTCTCCTGACCCAGCATCTCCCCAGCCTGTCCTCTCAGTCTTTAACCCTCTCTCCTGACCCAGCGTCTCCCCAGCCTGTCCTCTCAGTCTTTAACCCCCTCTCCTGACCCAGCATCTCCCCAGCCTCCTCCAGCCTGTCCTCTCAGTCTTTAACCCTTCTCTCCTGACCCAGCATCTCCCCAGCCTCCTCCAGCCTGTCCTCTCAGTCTTTAACCCTCTCTCCTGACCCAGCATCTCCCCAGCCTCCTCTAGTCAGTCCTCTCAGTCTTTAACCCCCTCTCCTGACCCAGCATCTCCCCAGCCTCCTCTAGTCAGTCCTCTCAGTCTTTAACCCTCTCTCCTGACCCAGCATCTCCCCAGCCTCCTCTAGTCAGTCCTCTCAGTCTTTAACCCTCTCTCCTGACCCAGCATCTCCCCAGCCTCCTCTAGTCAGTCCTCTCAGTCTTTAACCCCCTCTCCTGACCCAGCATCTCCCCAGCCTCCTCTAGTCAGTCCTCTCAGTCTTTAACCCTCTCTCCTGACCCAGCATCTCCCCAGCCTCCTCTAGTCAGTCCTCTCAGTCTTTAACCCCCTCTCCTGACCCAGCATTTCCCCAGCCTCCTCTAGTCAGTCCTCTCAGTCTTTAACCCTCTCTCCTGACCCAGCATCTCCCCAGCCTCCTCTAGTCAGTCCTCTCATTCTTTAACCCCCTCTCCTGACCCAGCATCTCCCCAGCCTCCTCTAGTCAGTCCTCTCAGTCTTTAACCCCCTCTCCTGACCCAGCATCTCCCCAGCCTCCTCTAGTCAGTCCTCTCAGTCTTTAACCCCCTCTCCTGACCCAGCATCTCCCAGCCTGTCCTCTCAGTCTTTAACCCCCTCTCCTGACCCAGCATCTCCTCCAGCCTGTCCTCTCAGTCTTTAACCATCTCTCCTGACCCAGCATCCCCCCAGCCTGTCCTCTCAGTCTTTAACCCTCTCTCCTGACCCAGCATCTCCCCAGCCTCCTCCAGCCTGTCCTCTCAGTCTTTAACCCTCTCTCCTGACCCAGCATCTCCCCAGCCTGTCCTCTCAGTCTTTAACCCCCTCTCCTGACCCAGCATCTCCCCAGCCTGTCCTCTCAGTCTTTAACCCCCTCTCCTGACCCAGCATCTCCTCCAGCCTGTCCTCTCAGTCTTTAACCATCTCTCCTGACCCAGCATCCCCCCAGCCTGTCCTCTCAGTCTTTAACCCTCTCTCCTGACCCAGCATCTCCCCAGCCTCCTCCAGCCTGTCCTCTCAGTCTATAACCCTCTCTCCTGACCCAGCATCTCCCCAGCCTGTCCTCTCAGTCTTTAACCCTCTCTCCTGACCCAGCGTCTCCCCAGCCTGTCCTCTCAGTCTTTAACCCCCTCTCCTGACCCAGCATCTCCCCAGCCTCCTCCAGCCTGTCCTCTCAGTCTTTAACCCTTCTCTCCTGACCCAGCATCTCCCCAGCCTCCTCCAGCCTGTCCTCTCAGTCTTTAACCCTCTCTCCTGACCCAGCATCTCCCCAGCCTCCTCTAGTCAGTCCTCTCAGTCTTTAACCCCCTCTCCTGACCCAGCATCTCCCCAGCCTCCTCTAGTCAGTCCTCTCAGTCTTTAACCCTCTCTCCTGACCCAGCATCTCCCCAGCCTCCTCTAGTCAGTCCTCTCAGTCTTTAACCCCCTCTCCTGACCCAGCATCTCCCCAGCCTCCTCTAGTCAGTCCTCTCAGTCTTTAACCCTCTCTCCTGACCCAGCATCTCCCCAGCCTCCTCTAGTCAGTCCTCTCAGTCTTTAACCCCCTCTCCTGACCCAGCATCTCCCCAGCCTCCTCTAGTCAGTCCTCTCAGTCTTTAACCCCCTCTCCTGACCCAGCATCTCCCCAGCCTCCTCTAGTCAGTCCTCTCAGTCTTTAACCCCCTCTCCTGACCCAACATCTCCCCAGCCTCCTCTAGTCAGTCCTCTCAGTCTTTAACCCCCTCTCCTGACCCAGCATCTCCCCAGCCTCCTCTAGTCAGTCCTCTCAGTCTTTAACCCCCTCTCCTGACCCAGCATCTCCCCAGCCTCCTCTAGTCAGTCCTCTCAGTCTTTAACCCCCTCTCTCCTAGATTACCGTTTACCGTTAAATCGTAAAACGCTGCTGCTGTTGAAATGTGCCACATCATTTACACACCAGCTCCGGCAATAATTTTATAGCTGTGTGTGTGTGTGTGTGTGTGTGTGTGTGTGTGTGTGTGTGTGTGTGTGTGTGTGTGTGTGTGTGTGTGTGTGTGTGTGTGTGCGTGCGTGCGTGCGTGCGTGCGTGCGTGCGTGCGTGCGTGCGTGCGTGCGTGCGTGCGTATGTGTATGATGGGAGGATCAAAGACATTGAAGGCTTATTTTAAGGAGTGTAGAAAATCACTTAACTGATTTTCAGAGGCATGCATAGCTGGGTAAAGATGATATTTAGCGCTATGGGGTAGAAAGTAGTAGGAAAACAAACTCTCAAACCAACCAGGTCGTATATACTACAGTTTATGTACGCCAGATCAGTGTCTCAATATGCGTGGGTTCTGGCCCAAGGCATAGGTGATGATAGAAGAGGAAGAGGAGGATGATGAAGAGGAGGAGATAAAAACAGGGTACACCATTGGGTTCCAAATAATCTGCTTCCAAAAGAGACATAGAGAACATGTATTTAATTAGAAGTATATCAACATAGTGGGTATTAAATTAAAGGTATATCAACATAGTAGGTATTTGTTTACAGGTATATCAACATAGTGGGTATTTATTTAGAGGTATATCAACATAGTGGGCATTTATTTAGAGGTATATCAACATAGTGGGTATTTATTTACAGGTATATCAACATAGTAGGTATTTAATTAGAGGTATATCAACATATTAGGTTTTTAATTAGAGGTATATCAACATAGTAGGTATTTATTTACAGGTATATCAACATAGTGGGTATTTAATTAGAGGTATATCAACATATTAGGTATTTAATTAGAGGTATATCAACATAGTAGGTATTTAATTAGAGGTATATCAACATAGTGGGTATTTAATTAGAGGTATATCAACATAGTAGGTATTTATTTACAGGTATATCAACATAGTTGGTATTTAATTAGAGGTATATCAACATATTAGGTATTTAATTAGAGGTATATCAACATAGTATGTATTTATTTACAGGTATATCAACATAGTGGGTATTTATTTAGAGGTATATCAACATAGTAGGTATTTAATTAGAGGTATATCAACATATTAGGTATTTAATTACAGGTATATCAACATAGTGGGTATTTAATAAGAGGTATATCAACATAGTGGGTATTTATTTAATTAGAGGTATATCAACATAGCGGGTATTTAATTAGAGGTAAATCAACATAGCGGGTATTTAATTAGAGGTGTATCAACATAGTGGGCATTTATTTAATTAGAGGTATATCAACATAGTGGGTATTTATTTAGAGGTAAATCAACATAGTGGGCATTTATTTAATTATAGGTATATCAACATAGTGGGTATTTATTTAGAGATATATCAACATAGTGAGTATTTATTTAATTAGAGGTATATCAACATAGTGGGTATTTAATTAGAGGTATATCAACATAGTGAGTATTTATTTAATTAGAGGTATATCAACATAGTGGGTATTTATTTAGAGGTATATCAACATAGTGAGTATTTATTTAATTAGAGGTATATCAACATAGTGGGTATTTAATTAGAGTATATCAACATAGTGGGTATTTAATTAGAGGTCTATCAACACAGTGGGTATTTAATTAGAGGTCTATCAACATAGTGGGTATTTAATTAGAGGTACATCAACATAGTGGGTATTTAATTAGAGGTATATCAACATAGTGGGTATTTATTTAATTAGAGGTATATCAACATAGTGGGTATTTAATTAGAGGTATATCAACATAGTGGGTATTTATTTATTTAAATGTATATCAACATAGTGGGTATTTATTTAGAGGTATATCAACATAGTGGGTATTTATTTAGAGGTATATCAACATAGTGGGTATTTATTTAGAGGTATATCAACATAGTGGGTATTTATTTAGAGGTATATCAACATAGTGGGTATTTATTTAGAGGTAAATCAACATAGTGGGTATTTATTTAGAGGTATATCAACATAGTAGGTATTTAATTAGAGGTATATCAACATAGTGGGTATTTAATTAGAGGTATATCAACATATTAGGTATTTAATTAGAGGTATATCAACATAGTAGGTATTTAATTAGAGGTATATCAACATAGTGGGTATTTAATTAGAGGTATATCAACATAGTAGGTATTTATTTACAGGTATATCAACATAGTTGGTATTTAATTAGAGGTATATCAACATATTAGGTATTTAATTAGAGGTATATCAACATAGTATGTATTTATTTACAGGTATATCAACATAGTGGGTATTTATTTAAAGGTATATCAACATAGTAGGTATTTAATTAGAGGTATATCAACATATTAGGTATTTAATTACAGGTATATCAACATAGTGGGTATTTAATAAGAGGTATATCAACATAGTGGGTATTTATTTAATTAGAGGTATATCAACATAGCGGGTATTTAATTAGAGGTAAATCAACATAGCGGGTATTTAATAAGAGGTATATCAACATAGTGGGCATTTATTTAATTAGAGGTATATCAACATAGTGGGTATTTATTTAGAGGTAAATCAACATAGTGGGCATTTACTTAATTATAGGTATATCAACATAGTGGGTATTTATTTAGAGATATATCAACATAGTGAGTATTTATTTAATTAGAGGTATATCAACATAGTGGGTATTTAATTAGAGGTATATCAACATAGTGAGTATTTATTTAATTAGAGGTATATCAACATAGTGGGTATTTATTTAGAGGTATATCAACATAGTGAGTATTTATTTAATTAGAGGTATATCAACATAGTGGGTATTTAATTAGAGTATATCAACATAGTGGGTATTTAATTAGAGGTCTATCAACACAGTGGGTATTTAATTAGAGGTCTATCAACATAGTGGGTATTTAATTAGAGGTACATCAACATAGTGGGTATTTAATTAGAGGTATATCAACATAGTGGGTATTTATTTAATTAGAGGTATATCAACATAGTGGGTATTTAATTAGAGGTATATCAACATAGTGGGTATTTATTTAATTAGAGGTATATCAACATAGTGGGTATTTATTTATTTAAATGTATATCAACATAGTGGGTATTTATTTAGAGGTATATCAACATAGTGGGTATTTATTTAGAGGTATATCAACATAGTGGGTATTTATTTAGAGGTATATCAACATAGTGGGTATTTAATTAGAGGTATATCAACATAGTGGGTATTTATTTATTTAAATGTATATCAACATAGTGGGTATTTATTTAGAGGTATATCAACATAGTGGGTATTTAATTAGAGGTATATCAACATAGTGGGTATTTATTTATTTAAATGTATATCAACATAGTGGATATTTATTTAGAGGTATATCAACATAGTGGGTATTTATTTAGAGGTATATCAACATAGTGGGTATTTATTTAGAGGTATATCAACATAGTGGGCATTTATTTAGAGGTATATCAACATAGTGGGTATTTATTTAGAGGTAAATCAACATAGTGGGTATTTATTTAGAGGTATATCAACATAGTAGGTATTTATTTAGAGGTCTATCAACATAGTGGGTATTTATTTAGAGGTATATCAACATAGTGGGTATTTATTTAGAGGTATATCAACATAGTAGGTATTTATTTAGAGGTATATCAACACAGTGGGTATTTATTTAGAGGTATATCAACATTTATTGAGACGCATCCCTGAGAGTGACTGAGTGAAGAGGCGTCTTCTGGCTGCTGATGTGATGAGGGGCCATTTCAGTTTCAACACGACACCACTGACTGATAGACACTCTGCTTAATCCTTTTACAGGGACAGCTAGTGGAGAGAGGGCCCTCTGGAAAAACAACTGTGTGTGTGTGTGTGTGTGTGTGTGTGTGTGTGTGTGTGTGTGTGTGTGTGTGTGTGTGTGTGTGTGTGTGTGTGTGTGTCAAAGCCCTCTGGCAAAACATGTTCCCTGTAACGCATGACTGTGGTCGTCCTCCACGAGATTAGCTAACCAGCATCAACATATCATTTTATACAGAATAGTAATTACACAAATATGAAAATATATATGAAAGATCACTGCCTCTTCCTTCATCTGTAAATTAATACTATTTAAAAGATAGATATAACATATATATACATATATATATAACGATGTGTCACAATATGTGAACTGAAAGCTGATGAAGAAGCTTAACATATGATAATTAACATATGAACATATGAACATATGAACATATGATATCTAATGTTGAACTGTGTTAATATTCAGTGACGTTGAAGGAAACATTGTTGGTTTTTTAACGATGGCTACCCAGACACCACTGCAACCCCCAAAGCCAATCAGACGGCTAGATAGAGTCATCGAATCAAACCCCAGTCACAAGGCCCGACTCTGCTGTAATACCGGGTAGGTAACACTGTGGTTCCCTTGGTAAAAACCTGTTCATTTAAGAAGGGAGTATTGCATAGTAGAATATATTTCAGTTCACCTCTGGTTCAGTAGGTGGGAAGAAAAATCACATAGGCCTATTGGTATCTGGTGATGCAGCACGGCCCTTCTAACAAACATGTTTTTAGAGTTTTTAAGTTCTTTATCATTGTCCTGCCAGCATCCACACACATACTGGACACATAGTGGAGGTACCCAGCCTGCCAGCATCCACACATAGTGGAGGTACCCAGCCTGCCAGCATCCACACATAGTGGAGGTACCCAGCCTGCCAGTATCCACACATAGTGGAGTTACCCAGCCTGCCAGTATCCACACATACTGGACACATAGTGGAGGTACCCAGCCTGCCAGTACCCACACATACTGGACACATAGTGGAGGTACCCAGCCTGCCAGCATCCACACATACTGGACACATAGTGGAGGTACCCAGCCTGCCAGTATCCACACATAGTGGAGGTACTCAGCCTGCCAGCATCCACACATAATGGAGGTACCCAGCCTGCCAGCATCCACACATAGTGGAGGTACCCAGCCTTTGTGGATGGTCACTGCTTTCTTTCTGTCGCCTAGAATTTGTTCAAAGCTGCCTTGAGTCACTCTGGGTAAAGGAAAACACAGTCCAAAAAGAGAGAGAGCAAAGAGACCCTGAGAGAGAGAGAGATGTGTGGATTTCCCTCAGATTACACAGATCCACAAAGAATTCGAAAACAAATCCAAATTTGAAAAACTCCCATATCTACTGGGTGAAATTCCACAGTGTGCCATCACAGCAGCAAGATTTGTGACTTGTTGCCACGAGAAAAGGGCAACCAGTGAAGAACACACACCATTGTAAATACAACCCATATTTATGCTTATTTATTTTATCTTGTGTCCTTTAACCATTTGTACATTGTTAAAACACTGTATATATATATATATGTATATAATATGTCATTTGTAATGTCTTTACTGTTTTGAAACCTCTGTATGTGTGATGTTTACTGTTCATTTTTGTTGTTTTTCACTTTATATATTCACTTTATATATTATCTACCTCACTTGCTTTGGCAATGTTAACACATGTTTCCCATGCCAATAAAGCCCTTGAATTGAATTGAATTGAATTGAATTGAGAGAGAGAGAGAGAGAGAGAGAGAGAGAGAGAGAGAGAGACCCAGAGAGAGAGACCCAGAGAGAGAGAGACCCAGAGAGAGAGAGAGAGACCCAGAGAGAGAGAGAGAGGGACCCAGAGAGAGAGGGAGACCCAGAGAGAGGGACCCAGAGAGAGAGGGAGACCCAGAGAGAGAGAGAGAGAGAGGGAGACCCAGAGAGAGAGAGAGAGAGAGAGGGAGACCCAGAGAGAGAGAGAGAGAGGGAGAGAGAGAGAGAGAGACCCAGAGAGAGAGAGAGAGAGACCCAGAGAGAGAGAGAGAGAGAGGGACCCAGAGAGAGAGGGAGACCCAGAGAGAGGGACCCAGAGAGAGAGGGAGACCCAGAGAGAGAGAGAGAGAGAGGGAGACCCAGAGAGAGAGAGAGAGAGAGGGAGACCCAGAGAGAGAGAGAGAGAGAGAGAGAGACCCAGAGAGAGAGAGAGAGAGAGAGAGACCCAGAGAGAGAGACCCAGAGAGAGAGAGATGTAAATTCACCCTGAACAACACCTTAATTGAACACACAAAAAATTACACCTACCTTGGTCTGACCATATCTGCATCGGGAAACTTTAATATGGCAGTGAATGCACTCAAAGAAAAAGCCCGCAGAGCAATGTATGCAATAAAAATGAAATTATTCAAAATCAACATCCCAATTAGAATTTGGACTAAAATATTTGACAGTGTAATCCTACCAATAGCACTTTATGGAAGTGAGGTTTGGGGGCCACTCAATAAACTGGATTTTAAAATGTGGGACAAACATCCAATTGAAACCCTACATGCAGAATTCTGTCGGAAAATTCTACAAGTCCAGAGAAATACACCAACTAATGCATGTAGGGCAGAATTGGGCCGTTTTCCAGTAATAATGAAAATACAGAAAATATCATTAAAATTTTGGCTACATCTAAATTCAAGTCCAAATTCGAGTCTGCAATTTAAAGCACTTCAAGCCCAAGAGCTGAGCCCAGAAACGAGCCCTCTCAGTCAGCTGGTGTTGGACCTCACCAACCAAGCTGACACCAGCACTGCTTCAAAAGAAAGAATTCCAATAAACAAAATCATGAACCAATCAAAGGAATCATATTTACAATACTGGAAAAACGAAACAAATTCCCAAAGCTGACTAAATTGCTATCTGACCCTAAACAGAGAATATGAATTGGCTGATTATCTCTACTCTGTCAGAGATACGAAGCAGAGACAGATCCTTACCAAGTACAGGCTGAGTGACCACCGATTGGCAATAGAAACCGGCAGACATAAAAAGACATGGCTACCCAAAGAGGAGCGTGTATGTGGTCACTGCATGACAGGGGAGGTAGAGACAGAGATGCACTTTCTCCTTTACTGTGATAAATATTCCTCACAAAGAGATTCATTATTCACAGAAATGACTACATATATTCCAAATTTTTACAAATTGAACCCAGAGGAAAAACTAAGAATACTCATGGGCGAAGGAGCAATGGCTCCTCTTGCAGCCAAATATGTATTTTCCTGCCATAGCCTGAGGGACACTGAATAATAACATCTGCATAGTAAACAGTAACTTACTTATTATTATTATTATTAATGTTTATCATCCCAAATATGGGTGGTAATGGTAGTGATAACAGTTTAGTGATGGTAGTAGTAGTCGTAGTAATGATGATTGTAGTTGTAGTACTGATATAAAGAAGAAGATGACCGTTATTTAGTTATAAGTTAGTTGTAGTTTCATTTTCCATAATTTGATTTTATATTTATTACATTTCTACTATTGACTGTTACCATTTTATTGTATTTATTTTTGTATTTAATTTTGTATTATTATTTACTACCATTTTATATTATTATTTGCTATCATTTATAATTTTGTTACAATGTATATTGTATACATTGTTGCTTTGGCAATATTGACACAATGTTTTTCATGCCAATAAAGCAGCTTGAATTTGAATTTGAATTTGAGAGAGACCCAGAGAGAGAGAGAGAGACCCAGAGAGAGAGAGAGAGGGACCCAGAGAGAGAGGGAGACCCAGAGAGAGGAACCCAGAGAGAGAGGGAGACCCAGAGAGAGAGAGAGAGCGAGGGAGACCCAGAGAGAGAGAGAGAGAAAGAGAGGGAGACCCAGAGAGAGAGAGAGAGGGAGACCCAGAGAGAAAGAGAGAGAGAGGGAGACCCAGAGAGAGAGAGAGAGAGGGAGACCCAGAGAGAGAGAGAGAGAGAGAGAGAGGGAGACCCAGAGAGCGAGAGAGAGAGAGAGAGAGAGAGAGAGAGAGAGAGGGAGAGAGAGAGACCCAGAGAGAGAGACCCAGAGAGAGAGAGACCCAGAGAGAGAGAGAGAGACCCAGAGAGAGAGAGAGAGGGACCCAGAGAGAGAGGGAGACCCAGAGAGAGGGAACCAGAGAGAGAGGGAGACCCAGAGAGAGAGATAGAGAGAGGGAGACCCAGAGAGAGAGAGAGAGAGAGAGAGAGAGAGGGAGACCCAGAGAGAGAGAGAGAGAGAGGGAGACCCAGAGAGAGAGAGAGAGGGAGACCCAGAGAGAGAGAGAGAGAGAGGGAGACCCAGAGAGAGAGAGAGAGAGAGAGACCCAGAGAGAGAGAGAGAGACCCAGAGAGAGAGAGACCCAGAGAGAGAGAGAGAGACCCAGAGAGAGAGAGGGACCCAGAGAGAGAGAGAGAGGGACCCAGAGAGAGAGAGAGGGAGACCCAGAGAGAGAGAGAGAGAGAGAGGGAGACTCAGAGAGAGAGAGAGAGAGAGGGAGACCAAGAGAGAGAGAGCGAGAGGGAGACCCAGAGAGAGAGAGAGAGAGGGAGACCCAGAGAGAGAGAGAGGGAGACCCAGAGAGAGAGAGAGAGAGAGAGAGAGAAATCATAGCCCCTTTATGGTCTGGGGTCCGCTCACCAACCAAGACTTCACAAAATGGGACGAACACCAAATTGAGAGGCTGCATGCAGAATTCTGCAAAAATATCCTCCGTGTACAACGTAGAACACCAAATAATGCATGCAGAGCAGAATTAGGCTGATACCCACTAATTGAGAGTCTGCATGCAGAATTCTGCAAAAATATCCTCTGTGTACAACGTAGAACACCAAATAATGCATGCAGAGCAGAATTAGGCTGATACCCACTAATTATCAAAATCCAGAAAAGAGCCGTTAAATTCTACAACCACTTAAAAGGAAGTGATTCCCAAACCTTCCATAACAAATCCATCACCTACAGAGAGATGAACCTGGAGAAGAGTCCCCCTAAGCAAGCTGGTCCTGGGGCTCTGTTCACAAACATAAACAGACCCCACAGAGCCCCAGGACAGCAGCACAATTAGACCCAACCAAATCATGAGAAAACAAAAAGATAATTACTTGACACATTGGAAAGAATTAACAAAAAAACAGAGCAAACTAGAATGCTATTTGGCCCTTTACAGAGAGTACACAGTGGCAGAATACCTGACCACTGTGACTGACCCAAACTTAAGGAAAGCTTTGACTATGTACAGACTCAGTGAGCATAACCTTGCTATTGAGAAAGGCCGCCGTAAGAGACACATATTTCCCTCAGATTACACAGATCCACAAAGAATTCGAAAAACAAATCCAATTTTGATAAACTCCCATATCTACTGGGTGAAATTCCACAGTGTGCCATCACAGCAGCAAGATTTGTGACCTGTTGCCACAAGAAAAGGGCAACCAGGGAAGAACAAACACCATTGTGGAGCGGCAGGGTAGCCTAGTGGTTAGAGCGTTGGAATAGTAACCGAAAGGTTGCAAATTCAAATCCCAGAGCTGACAAGGTCTGTCGTTCTAACCCTGAAGGCCGTCATTGAAAATAAGAATTTGTTCTTGCCTGGTTAAATTAAGGTTATAATAAATTGTAAATACAACCCATGTATATTTATTTTCCCTTGTGTACTTTAACCATTTGTACGTTGTTACAACACTGTATATATATATATATATATAATATGACATTTGTAATGTCTTTATTGTTTTTTGAAACGTATGTATGTGTGATGTTTACTGTTAATTTGTATTGTTTATTTCACTTTTGTTTCCCATGTCAATAAAGCCCCTTGAATTGAATTGAGAGAGAGAGAGAGAGCGAGAGAGAGAGAGAGGGAGACCCATATCTATATATATATATATATATATATATATATATATATATATATAGAGAGAGAGAGAGAGAGAGAGAGAGATAGAGAGAGAGGGAGAGAGAGAGACCCAGAGAGAGAGAGGGAGAGAGAGGGACCCAGAGAGAGAAGGAGAGGGGGGGAGGGGTGCCGTGTGACAGAGAACAGCCCACTAGAGAGGTGGCCACCCCCACAGAGAAGCCAGCAGAACAGCCCACCTCAGCTCCCAACAAAAGTCTCAACACCACAGCAAAACAGACAATTGAAGAACCCCAAGCCCAGGGGATCTCGCCCCCTCTGAGCACCCAGCAGAACAGGGTGAGAGAGAGGATACAGGATACTACCCTCCACAACACTATGTCACCAGGACATATACAGGATACTACGCTCTACGACACTATGTCACCAGGACATATACAGGATACTACCCTCTACAACATAACCTTCACTATGTCACCAGGACATATACAGGATACTACCCTCCACAACACTATGTCACCAGGACATATACAGGATACTACCCTCCACTATGTCACCAGGACATATACATGATACTACCCTCTACTATGTCACCAGGACATATACAGGATACTACCCTCTACAACACTATGTCACCAGGACATATACAGGATGCTACCCTCTACAACATAACCTTCAATATGTCACCAGGACATATACAGGATACTACCCTCTACTATGTCACCAGGACATATACAGGATACTACCCTCCACTATGTCACCAGGACATATAGAGGATACTACCCTCTACAACATAACCTTCACTATGTCACCAGGACATATACAGGATACTACCCTCTACAACACTATGTCACCAGGACATATACAGGATAATAGCCTCTACAACACTATGTCACCAGGACATATACAGGATACTACCCTCTACAACATAACCTTCACTATGTCACCAGGACATATACAGGATACTACCCTCTACAACATAACCTTCACTATGTCACCAGGACATATACAGGATACTACCCTCCACAACACTATGTCACCAGGACATATACAGGATACTACCCTCTACAACACTATGTCACCAGGACATATACAGGATACTACCCTCCACTATGTACCAGGACATATACAGGATACTAACCTCCACAACACTATGTCACCAGGACATATACAGGATAATAGCCTCTATAACACTATGTCACCAGGACATATACAGGATACTACCCTCTACAACATAACCTTCACTATGTCACTAGGACATATACAGGATACTACCCTCTACAACATAACCTTCACTATGTCACTAGGACATATACAGGATACTACCCTCCACAACAATATGTCACCAGGACATATACAGGATACTACCCTCCACTATGTCACTAGGACATATACAGGATACTACCCTCTACAACACTATGTCACCAGGACATATACAGGATACTACCCTCCACAACACTATGTCACCAGGACATATACAGGATACTACCCTCTACAACATAACCTTCACTATGTCACTAGGACATATACAGGATACTACCCTCCACAACATAACCTTCACTATGTCACTAGGACATATACAGGATACTACCCTCCACAACATAACCTTCACTATGTCACCAGGACATATACAGGATACTACCCTCCACAACACTATGTCACCAGGACATATACAGGATACTACCCTCTACAACACTATGTCACCAGGACATATACAGGATACTACCCTCCACTATGTCACCAGGACATATACAGGATACTACCCTCTACTATGTCACCAGGACATATACAGGATACTACCCTCTACTATGTCACCAGGACATATACAGGATACTACCCTCCACTATGTCACCAGGACATATAGAGGATACTACCCTCTACTATGTCACCAGGACATATACAGGATACTACCCTCCACTATGTCACCAGGACATATACAGGATACTACCCTCCACTATGTCACCAGGACATATACAGGATACTACCCTCCACTATGTCACCAGGACATATACAGGATACTACCCTCCACTATGTCACCAGGACATATACAGGATACTACCCTCCACAACACTATGTCACCAGGACATATACAGGATACTACCCTCCACTATGTCACTAGGACATATACAGGATACTACCCTCTACAACACTATGTCACCAGGACATATACAGGATACTACCCTCCACAACACTATGTCACCAGGACATATACAGGATACTACCCTCTACAACATAACCTTCACTATGTCACTAGGACATATACAGGATACTACCCTCCACAACATAACCTTCACTATGTCACTATGACATATACAGGATACTACCCTCCACAACATAACCTTCACTATGTCACTAGGACATATACAGGATACTACCCTCCACAACATAACCTTCACTATGTCACTAGGACATATACAGGATACTACCCTCTACAACACTATGTCACCAGGACATATACAGGATACTACCCTCCACAACACTATGTCACCAGGACATATACAGGATACTACCCTCTACAACACTATGTCACCAGGACATATACAGGATACTACCCTCCACTATGTCACCAGGACATATACAGGATACTACCCTCTACTATGTCACCAGGACATATACAGGATACTACCCTCTACTATGTCACCAGGACATATACAGGATACTACCCTCCACTATGTCACCAGGACATATACAGGATACTACCCTCTACTATGTCACCAGGACATATACAGGATACTACCCTCCACTATGTCACCAGGACATATACAGGATACTACCCTCCACTATGTCACCAGGACATATACAGGATACTACCCTCAACAACACTATGTCACCAGGACATATACAGGATACTACCCTCCACTATGTCACCAGGACATATACAGGATACTACCCTCCACAACACTATGTCACCAGGACATATACAGGATACTACCCTCTACTATGTCACCAGGACATATACAGGATACTACCCTCCACTATGTCACCAGGACATATACAGGATACTACCCTCCACTATGTCACCAGGACATATACAGGATACTACCCTCCACAACACTATGTCACCAGGACATATACAGGATACTACCCTCCACAACACTATGTCACCAGGACATATACAGGATACTACCCTCCACAACATAACCTCCACTCCAAATCAAAACTCAAAACCTACAACCTGATTTTGGACAGAATTACCTGGAAGGCTTACCAAAGATGATTATTCCAACGCTATACAGCAAATTCTCTGGAAAACAAACAGAAACCTGAAAAGACCATGCAACCTGGAACTGAGTGAGTAATGTTTAGTCTGAAGCTATATTTTATTTCCAAAAGCCAAGAAGAAAAATACATTACATTACTTCATAAGGAATGAATGCTAAATTAAGGCTGCCAAGCTTGATACAACTTCAACTAGCACTGACGTGTCAAGTGAGAGGTGTCAAAGCCCTTTAGCCCAACAATGGCAGGAGAGTCACACAGTCTACCCCAACCAAATGGAGAGGCCTTAGAAGCCCCCCCCCCCCCCCAACCCCGATGTTCAGAGGTAATTAAAATACAGTACCATGTGTATGTAAAGAATGGCAAGGCAAGAAAAGATCACAAAATGAAGCTCCTTATGGAAAATCAAGAGACACTTTTTGTTGACTATTATAAAAATGGGAACATCAGCAACCTTATATTCCTCATCTTCCACACAAACCATCCCCTGGCATGGCACAGTGCTATATTAGCTCACTACCCCTTTGTTAAGAGAGGGGGTGTTAACGAGGGGTGGAAACTCAGGAAACTAGACAACGAGGACTCTGAGTCAGCTAATATACATCTCTATAAGTCTGGAACAGTAATGGTACAGGGCAACCCCAAACAGTTTCAGCTGGACTTAATCAAAGAATTAGCCCAGCAGGAGAAGCTCTCCCTTGAGAAAGATACCCCCACCACGAGCGGGTCACACCAGACCTCTTCATTATATAACCCCACAGACGAGCAACCCCAAGCGGAAAGTCAACCTCCCAGCACAGAGTACTACCCTCTCATTGGAATGAAGGATACATTTACCCAGCTGGAGGTAAGGCAGGTGGAGTTGGAACAGCAGGTGATTACACTTCAGTCAGCACAGACCCAGACAACAGTCCAGCACAACAACACCCCCTTAACCAAACCCGGAGAGCTGGAGGTGGAGAGAAACATATCTACACTCTGGACAGTGGTGAGACAACTACAACAGGAGAAAGAGCAGGAGCAGGAGCAGAACAGAGCACTAGAGGAGAGGATCAGACTGCTGGAGGAGAGGACCAGACTGCTGGAGGAGAAGGTGAGGGGGATGGAGGAGAGGATCAGACTGCTGGAGGAGAGGGTGAGGGGGGTGGAGGAGAGGATCAGACTGCTGGAGGAGAGGGTGAGGGGGGTGGAGGAGAGGATCAGACTGCTGGAGGAGAGGGTGAGGGGGTGGAGGAGAGGATCAGACTGCTGGCGGAGAGGGAGACAGGGATGGAGGAGAGGATCAGACTGCTGGAGGAGAGGGTGAGGGGGATGGAGGAAAGGATCAGACTGCTGGAGGAGAAGGTGAGGGGGGTGGAGGAGAGGATCAGACTGCTGGAGGAGAGGGTGAGGGGGTGGAGGAGAGGATCAGACTGCTGGCGGAGAGGGAGACGGGGATGGAGGAGAGGATCAGACTGCTGGAGGAGAGGGTGAGGGGGATGGAGGAAAGGATCAGACTGCTGGAGGAGAAGGTGAGGGGGGTGGAGGAGAGGATCAGACTGCTGGAGGAGAGGGTGAGGGGGATGGAGGAGAGGATCAGACTGATGGAGGAGAAGGTGAGGGGGATGGAGGAGAGGATCAGACTGCTGGAGGAGAGGGTGAGGGGGGTGGAGGAGAGGATCAGACTGATGGAGGAAAGGATCAGACTGCTGGAGGAGAGGGAGACGGGGATGGAGGAGAGGATCAGACTGCTGGAGGAGAAGGTGAGGGGGATGGAGGAGAGGATCAGACTGCTGGAGGAGAGGGTGAGGGGGTGGAGGAGAGGATCAGACTGCTGGAGGAGAAGGTGAGGGGGATGGAGGAGAGGATCAGACTGCTGGAGGAGAGGGTGAGGGGGGTGGAGGAGAGGATCAGACTGATGGAGGAAAGGATCAGACTGCTGGAGGAGAGGGAGACGGGGATGGAGGAGAGGATCAGACTGCTGGAGGAGAAGGTGAGGGGGATGGAGGAGAGGATCAGACTGCTGGAGGAGAGGGTGAGGGGGTGGAGGAGAGGATCAGACTGCTGGAGGAGAAGGTGAGGGGGATGGAGGAGAGGATCAGACTGCTGGAGGAGAGGTTGAGGGGGATGGAGGAGAGGATCAGACTGCTGGAGGAGAGGGTGAGGGGGATGGAGGAGAGGATCAGACTGCTGGAGGAGAGGGAGACGGGGATGGAGGAGAGGATCAGACTGCTGGAGGAGAGGGTGAGGGGGGTGGAGGAGAGGATCAGACTGCTGGAGGAGAAGGTGAGGGGGATGGAGGAGAGGATCAGACTGCTGGAGGAGAGGGTGAGGGGGGTGGAGGAGAGGATCAGACTGCTGGAGGAGAGGGTGAGGGGGGTGGAGGAGAGGATCAGACTGCTGGAGGAGAGGGTGAGGGGGGTGGAGGAGAGGATCAGACTGCTGGAGGAGAAGGTGAGGGTGATGGCATGTGACAGAGAACAGCCCACTAGAGAGGTGGCCACCCCTGCAGAGAAGCCAGCAGAACAGCCCACCTCAGCACCCGACAAAAGTCTCGACATCACAGCAGAACAGTCCACACCAGACCCTGACCATAGCATCGACACCACAGCAGAACAGTCCACACCAGACCCTGACCATAGTGTCGACACCACAGCAGGACAGACAAAATGAAGAACCCAGTCGCCAGGACCACAAATATAAATTCCATCTAGACACCGTTGCCCTAGAGCACACACAAAAAACTATACATATCTTGGCCTAAACATCAGCGCCACAGGTAACTTCCACAAAGCTGTGAACGATCTGAGAGACAAAGGCAAGAAGGGCATTCTCACCAACCAAGAATTCACAAAATGAGACAAACACCAAATTGAGACTCTGCATTCAAAATTCTGCAGACATTTCCTCAGTGCAGAATGTAAAACACCAAATAATGCATGCAGAGCAGAATTAGGCTGATGCCCACTAATTATCAAAATCCAGAAAAGAGACGTTAAATTCTATTACCACCTAAAAGGAAGCGATTCCCAAACCTTCCATAACAAAGCCATCACCTACAGAGAGATGAACCTGGAGAAGAGTCCCCTAAGCAAGCTGGTCCTGGGGCTCAGTTCACAAACACAAACACACCCACAGAGCCCAAGGACAGCAGCACAATTAGACCCAACCAAATCATGAGAAATCAAAAATATAATTAATTTACACATTGGCAACTAGATTGCTATTTGGCCCTAAACAGAGAGTAGAATACCTGTCCACTGTGACTGACCCAAACTTAAGGAAAGCTTTGACTATGTACAGACTCAGTGAGCATAGCCTTGCCATTGAGAAAGGCCGCCGTAGGCAGACATGGCTCTCAAGAGAAGACAGGCTATGTGCTCACTGCCCACAAAATGAGGTGGAAACTGAGCCGCACTAATATGTATGACCATATTAGAGACACATATTTCCCTCAGATTGCACAGATCCACAAAGAATTTGAAAACAAACCCAATTTTGATAAACCCCCATATCTACTGGGTGAAATTCCACAGTGTGCCATCACAGCAGGGAGATTTGTGACCTGTTGCCACGATAAAAGGGCAACCAGTGAAGAACACACACCATTGTGAATACAACCCATATTTATGCTTATTTATTTTCCCTTTTGTACTTCAAACATTTGTACGTTGTTACAACTCTGTAAATAGACATAATATACTTTATTATTTTAGAACTTCTGTGTAATGTTTATTGTTAATTTGTATTGTTTATTTCACTTTTTTATAATATCTACTTCACTTGCTTTGGCAATGTTAACATACTGTATGTTTCCCATGCCAATAAAGCCCCTCGAATTGAATAGAGAGGGAGGCCCAGAGAGAGAGAAAGAGAGACCCACAGAGAAAGACCCAGAGAGAGAGAAAGAGAGAGAGGGAGACCCAGAGAGAGAGAGGAAGAGAGAGAGGGAGACCCAGAGAGAGAGAGAGAGAGAGAGGGAGGGAGACCCAGAGAGAGAGAGAGAGAGAGAGACCCACAGAGAAAGACCCAGAGAGAGAGAAAGAGAGAGAGGGAGACCTAGAGAGAGAGATAGGAAGAGAGAGAGGGAGACCCAGAGAGAGAGAGGAAGAGAGAGAGGGAGACCCAGAGAGAGAGAGAGAGAGAGATAA
>NC_143029.1:89422500-89427500 GCF_057628025.1 Oncorhynchus mykiss | reverse complement strand
TGAATTGGTCCACTCACACAGACAGCATCGTGAAGAAGGCGCAGCAGCGCCTCTTCAACCTCAGGAGGCTGAAGAAATTTGGCTTGTCACCAAAAGCACTCACAAACTTCTACAGATGCACAATCGAGAGCATCCTGGCGGGCTGTATCACCGCTTGGTATGGCAACTGCACCGCCCTCAACCGTAAGGCTCTCCAGAGGGTAGTGAGGTCTGCACAACGCATCACCGGGGGCAAACTACCTGCCCTCCAGGACACCTACACCACCCGATGTCACAGGAAGGCCATAAAGATCATCAAGGACATCAACCACCCGAGCCACTGCCTGTTCACCCCGCTATCATCCAGAAGGCGAGGTCAGTACAGGTGCATCAAAGCTGGGACCGAGAGACTGAAAAACAGCTTCTATCTCAAGGCCATCAGACTGTTAAACAGCCACCACTAACACTGAGTGGCTGCTGCCAACACACTGACACTGACTCAACTCCAGCCACTTTAATAATGGGAATTGATGGGAAATGATGTAAATATATCACTAGCCACTTTAAACAATGCTACCTTATATAAATGTTACTTACCCTACATTATTCATCTCATATGCATACGTATATACTGTACTCTATATCATCGACGGTATCCTTATGTAATACATGTATCACTAGCCACTTTATACTATACTATGCCACTTTGTTTACATACTCATCTCATTTGTACATACTGTACCCGATAACATCTACTGTATCTTGCCTATGCTGCTCTGTACCATCACTCATTCATATATCCTTATGTACATATTCTTTATCCCCTTACACTGTGTACAAGACAGTAGTTTTGGAATTGTTAGTTAGATTACTTGTTATTACTGCATTGTCGGAACTAGAAGCACAAGCATTTCGCTACACTCGCATTAACATCTGCTAACCATGTGTATGTGACAAATAAATTTGATTTGATTTGATTTGATTTGATCTCTGTGTCTCTCTCTGTGTCTCTCTCTGTGTCTCTCTCTGTGTCTGTCTCTCTCTCTGTGTCTCTCTCTCTCTGGATTGATTTGCATAGGGTGTATTAGCGTACAGTCAGTCTAACATTGTTGTGTATTAGAATATGGCAGTTTGTAAGACATCGATCAAACATCCCTCATTAACACCAGATGTCCTTCCTAACGAGAAAGAAGATACCAGAGAAAACGCTGTCTTGCATGATGCATCTGTGTCACCACAGTGTCCCTACCGCAGTGTCCCTACCGCAGCGTAACTTGTCTGATATTAACTAATGATTGACCCATCCAGCAGAGAGAGGGCCTGTGTTCCCCGTACCAGCCTGGTGGCTCGGTGTGAGTTGAACCCACTGAACCCAGACCCAGCGCGGTACATAGAAAGGACTTTGGAGGAAAGAGATTCTGAACCCTTTGTTCTCTGCTTTAAAAGGAAGAAGGTTCTTCTTCTCTTCTTCTTCAGGAGTACATCTACAAAACACATCTAGGTTCCTGGAACTTGGTGATGGCAGCGTATTACCGTGGCCGTTGTGTTCTCGTCATTACACGGTGCTAAGAGGACCCGTTTTGGTGTAGTCAAAGTGTGTGTGTGTGTGTGTGTGTGTGTGTGTGTGTGTGTGTGTGTGTGTGTGTGTGTGTACCATCCTACCTGACAGGTGCCCCTCGGCTCTGTGCAGGTTTCAGCAGGACAGTCACTGTGCTGTCTGTCTGGTTCAGAGATGTCTCCTGGTCATAGGCTGGCATGGATGGAGCTAGAAGGACAACACACACACATTAGTCTCCTCTAGATAGAAGGACAACACACACATCAGTCTCCTCTAGATCGAAGGACAACACACACATCAGTCTCCTCTAGATAGAAGGACAACACACACATCAGTCTCCTCTAGATAGAAGGACAACACACACATCAGTCTCCTCTAGATCGAAAGACAACACACACATCAGTCTCCTCTAGATCGAAGGACAACACACACATCAGTCTCCTCTAGATCGAAGGACAACACACACATCAGTCTCCTCTAGATCGAAGGACAACACACACATCAGTCTCCTCTAGATAGAAGGACAACACACACATCAGTCTCCTCTAGATCGAAGGACAACACACACATCAGTCTCCTCTAGATCGAAGGACAACACACACATCAGTCTCCTCTAGATCGAAGGACAACACACACATCAGTCTCCTCTAGATCGAAGGACAACACACACATCAGTCTCCTCTAGATCGAAGGAAAACACACACATCAGTCTCCTCTAGATCGAAGGACAACACACACATCAGTCTCCTCTAGATCGAAGGACAACACACACATCAGTCTCCTCTAGATCGAAGGACAACACACACATCAGTCTCCTCTAGATCGAAGGAAAACACACACATCAAGACTCCTTTACAAACATTAGAAACATTACCCTATGCCCACCGAGGGATTGGTGTGGAACATTTGCAAAAGCTATACGCACTATGGTGCAACATGTGATAATTGATTCAAATGCCAGAAGGCAAGGTGAAGGTACAAACATATTGCCTATACCTAATCAATCCTTTAAGAGCAACACCAGAACCAAGAGGATAGGGGTCTAGTGTTAGTGTCTAGGCTAGAGGATAGAGGTCTAGTTTTAGTGTCTAGGCTAGAGGATAGAGGGTCTAGTGTTAGTGTCTAGGCTAGAGGATAGAGGTCTAGTTTTAGTGTCTAGGCTAGAGGATAGGGGTCTAGTGTTAGTGTCTAGGCTAGAGGATAGAGGGTCTAGTGTTAGTGTCTAGGCTAGAGGATAAGGGGTATAGTGTTAGTGTCTAGGCTAGAGGATAGAGGGTCTAGTGTTAGTGTCTAGGCTAGAGGATAGAGGATAGGGGTGTAGTGTTAGTGACCAGGGATACATTTTAGACTGGTGAACAGTGTGATGACCGGGGGGCCATAGCCCTTGGATCTGTACTAGTGACTAGGAGGTAGGAGTTAGGGGCTAGGGCTAGGGACTGACCTGATATCTTGGTGGTGAACTGTGTGATGACCGGGGGGCCATAGCCCTTGGATCTGTACTAGTGACTAGGAGGTAGGAGTTAGGGGCTAGGGCTAGGGACTGACCTGATATCTTGGTGGTGAACTGTGTGATGACCGGGGGGCCATAGCCCTTGGATCTGTACTAGTGACTAGGAGGTAGGAGTTAGGGGCTAGGGCTAGGGACTGACCTGATATCTTGGTGGTGAACTGTGTGATGACTGGGGGGCCATAGCCCTTGGCGGTGGAGGCTCTGAGAGTGAAGGAGTAGGTAGATCCTGGGTAGAGACCCAGGAAGATGTGGCTGCTTTCGTTGACGTGGTTCAGGACTTTCCCACTCTGGTTGGATAGATCCAGCTCAGGATCAAAAGAGCTCACTGCCTTGAAGGAGATCTGAAAACAGACAGACAGACAGACAGACAGACAGACAGACAGACAGACAGACAGACAGACAGACATGATTATAACATGTACTTAAGCCTAGCAGGGCATAATGTGTTCCTCTCACGATAGTAACCTGCTAGTACAGGAAAATATGATCAACACAAGCGATCCTGCCAAGTGGTTCATGCCTCCTGCACAGTGCCGATGGGTGGCCAGTGGTAGGGCCATTGCGGACGCAGGTTTTTGCTCGAACCAAAACCCAACATGTTAACTCTCTGTAGTCTAGTTGTTTATCTAGTATCATCACCCAACACGTTAACTCTCTGTAGTCTAGTTGTTTATCTAGTATCATCACCCAACATGTTAACTCTCTGTAGTCTAGTTGTTTATCTAGTATCATCACCCAACACATTAACTCTCTGTAGTCTAGTTGTTTATCTAGTATCATCACTGTTAACTCTATGTAGTCTAGTTGTTTATTTTAGTATCATCACTGTTAACTCTCTGTAGTCTAGTTGTTTATCTAGTATCATCACCCAACACGTTAACTCTCTGTAGTCTAGTTGTTTATCTAGTATCATCACCCAACATGTTAACTCTCTGTAGTCTAGTTGTTTATCTAGTATCATCACTGTTAACTCTCTGTAGTCTAGTTGTTTATTTTAGTATCATCACTGTTAACTCTCTGTAGTCTAGTTGTTTATCTAGTATCATCACTGTTAACTCTCTGTAGTCTAGTTGTTTATCTAGTATCATCACTGTTAACTCTCTGTAGTCTAGTTGTTTATCTAGTATCATCACCCAACACGTTAACTCTCTGTAGTCTAGTTGTTTATCTAGTATCACTGTTAACTCTCTGTAGTCTAGTTGTTTATCTAGTATCATCACCCAACACGTTAACTCTCTGTAGTCTAGTTGTTTATCTAGTATCATCACCCAACACGTTAACTCTCCGTAGTCTAGTTGTTTATCTAGTATCATCACTGTTAACTCTCTGTAGTCCAGTTGTTTATCTAGTATCATCACTGTTAACTCTCTGTAGTCCAGTTGTTTATCTAGTATCATCACCCAACACGTTAACTCTCCGTAGTCTAGTTGTTTATCTAGTATCATCACCCAACATGTTAACTCTCTGTAGTCCAGTTGTTTATCTAGTATCATCACTGTTAACTCTCTGTAGTCCAGTTGTTTATCTAGCATCATCACTGTTAACTCTCTGTAGTCTAGTTGTTTATCTAGTATCACTGTTAACTCTCTGTAGTCTAGTTGTTTATCTAGTATCATCACCCAACACGTTAACTCTCTGTAGTCTAGTTGTTTATCTAGTATCACTGTTAACTCTCTGTAGTCCAGTTGATTATCTAGTATCATCACCCAACATGTTAACTCTCTGTAGTCTAGTTGTTTATCTAGTATCATCACCCAACACGTTAACTCTCTGTAGTCTAGTTGTTTATCTAGTATCATCACTGTTAACTCTCTGTAGTCTAGTTGTTTATTTTAGTATCATCACTGTTAACTCTCTGTAGTCTAGTTGTTTATCTAGTATCATCACCCAACACGTTAACTCTCTGTAGTCTAGTTGTTTATCTAGTATCATCACCCAACACGTTAACTCTCT